>NC_135827.1:21112144-21413431 GCF_964213995.1 Mustelus asterias | reverse complement strand
TATGTTTGCTGCCTGGTAAGCCTAAAAGGGAGCACGTGTTAGCCGCTGGCACAATCCAGGCTTTCCTTACCATTGGACGCAGCAGGGACTGGGGTGTTTAATCGACCCCTTTCATCACATTTGTTTGGATGTTTTAAGTTTCCTTTGAGATTCTGTTTATTTTGATGTAGTATCCCTTTAAGGGGCTGCCTTTTAATTTATCCCTCAGTTTGTTGATTTTGTTTATTTGGTTACAGATACTTAGTTTGGAACTTAATTTTGACCCTTCATCCTAACCCAAAACGTTGGCTCTATTCTCTCTCCACAGATGCTGTCAGACCAGATGAGATTTTCTGGCATTTTCAGTTTCCTTTCTCCTTTCTTCCTGTTCTTCCAAAAAGTCAAAACCCTTGAATATTCAGTTCCCAGCGTGGCCACTTTGCAATCTTGTCTCTGTAAGGGCTATCATGTCACATTTACTTATTTCTATTTGTGCTACCAATTTATTCACCTTGTTACAAATGCTGTGTGCTTTAATTGTGTTTTTAACCATTTTCCCCTGCTCTGATCTTATTTGCTGGCGCATTCTTATGTTCGTACATTTTGTCTCTTGCTGTTAACGCTGTTTATCATTACCCGAATCGCCAGCCTGCACAGTTGCCTTGTCCTTTCACTTTAACTTTCTAAATTTTCCTTCACATGAACTATCCGCCCCCTTATTCAGTTTAAAGCCCTCTCTGCAGCTCTAATTAAATGGTTAGCCAGTACACTGGACCCTGTGCAGTTCAGGGGAAGGCTGTCCCGGGACAGCCTTCTCTTTCTCCAATATTGGTGCCGATGCCTCATGAATGAAAGCCATTTTTCCCACGTCAATCTCTGAACCATGCATTCAACCCCCTGATCTTATCTGTCAATTTGTTAATGGCTCGGGTAGCAACAACGCAGAGATTATTATCTTTATGGTTTTGCCTTTTAATTTGGTTCCTCGCTGCTGATGAACTCTCAGTAGACTCGCTTAGTCCTACCAATGGCATTGGTACCCATGTGCAGGAGACCATATGCAGCATCATCTGTCTGAAACATCGTGCAAACTTTTCATTTTCTCCTGCGGTGCATAGTGCCTTCAAACATTTTAAGTGAAGCCATACTAACACAACGTATGGGGGATGTATCAGCATTTAAAGAACGAAGGCAACCCTACCGGCTAATCTGTTTTCAACAGTTCAGGTAATTACAATGTTCTTTGGGAAGAGATTCTCTGAGGATGGCATGGTGGTCAGCACTGCTGCCTCACAGCGCCAGGGGCATGGGTTCAATTCCGGCCTTGGGTGACTGTGTGGAGTTTGCACGCTCTCCTCTGTGTTTGTCTGGGTTTCCTCCAGGTGCTCTGGTTTTCTCCCACAGTCCAAAGATGAGCAGGTTAGGTGGATTGGCGATGGTAAATTGTCCCTTAGTGTCCCAAGATGTGTAGGTTATGGGGATTAGTGGGGTAAATACGGAAAGGGCCTGGGTGGGATCCTCTGTCGGAGAGTCAGTGCAGACTCGATGGGCTGCATGGCCTCCTCCCACACTGTAAGGATTCTATGATTCTATACTTTTTCGTTGATTGCCCTCTGTTGTCAATAGAAACAACTGAACCAGCGGCCAAATCTGCTAAAAGAGAACTGGATGATTCAACAGAACACGTGACTATAGAGAGTTTGACTGCTGGCAGAAAAACAACAGTAACATCATCTGGAGAGGAAAAGGGAAACATAGAGGCACACAGCTTTTGGTTGATGAAATCAGAACCAGAAAGCCGAATAGAAAATGGCGTTGATGTGAAGGTAATGTGTTGTTGTGTTGTTATCAAATGCAGGGCCTGGGAGTTTGCAGGGGCGGGGTGGTGGCAGGTTCAGACATTACTGAACATCGGGGCTCGCAATCTGATTGGGGGGGTGGGGTGGGGGGGGGAACGGTGGGGTCTGAGCTCATTGCTCTCAACAGAGTTCAGAGTCTGCCAGCCTGAGCAGTCGGAGGCAGAGCTGCTGACCTGAAAGACTGACTTTTAAAAAAAAAAAATAGAATCTTCAGGCTTAGTTCAGATTTTTCTTTAAGCCAGTCTCAGTGTCCGGTCAGTTTCACGGAGTTGCTGTACAGCTGCTTCCGACCTCCGGGCAGCTTCGTGATTCCGATTCCTATTGACAATCCCGCCAGAAATCCTCAAAGTTACCCTAAGGTCAACAACAATGCAACAACTGCGATTGTTCTTGTTTGAAAGATGGTACCTAAAATCCTTATTTTAGAGTTAATTGGATGATGGAAGGGAAGAGGGATTTGTTCAGGGGAGGAAGGGTAGATTGTAGGGTGTTGGAGGGATGAGGGGTAATTTGGGGGGGGGGTGTTAGCAGGATGCGGAGGTTGGGGTTGCTGGAGGGGTGCAGGGGTTGGTTGGGGTTTTTGGAGGGATGAGGGGTAATTTGGGGGGGGGTGTTAGCAGGATGCGGAGGTTGGGGTTGCTGGAGGGGTGTAGGGTTGGTTGGGGTTTTTGGAGGGGTGGGGGACTAGGTTTGGGGTGTTGGAAGAGTGGAGGGAGGTTGGGGGTGTTGGAAGGCTGGGAAGAAGGCTGATGGTTATTGGCAGGTTGGGGGCTGCTGGAATTGTACGCAGGAAGGTTGGGCTATTGTTGGTGTGGTAGGTGGGAGTTGGGAGCTGTTGGAGGAGTTAGGTGACAGGAATGGGGGGGTTTTTGTTTTTGCTGTTACAGTTCCTTACTGATTAATTGCGTCTTTCCATTTTAGCTGGTAAAATTCACAGTATACAACTCAATTTGTGTGACAGTTTCTGGGGGAAGGGAGAACAATCCAGTTCCTGAGTTCTGAATTGATGTAGCTTATATCATTCTTTGAAAAATTCAAATCAGCATTTCAATCTACTGTATATTTTTCTTAGGCTGCTGGTAGATGCCTGGTTGACAAATCCTAAGGATAGTGTCATTAATATTGTAAAAGAAGCAGATACCTTTTGTGATATACTGTGGGTTGGTTTCTGAGAAGTCAGAACAGTACGGTTGTATTAGCTACAGAGTTGTTTTGTAAATATAGTGATTTCTTTGTAGATATTTTCCTCACATCAGATGATTGCTCTGTGATTAATTAGGGAATCAGCATTGGACTCTCAGTTTCACCATTGCTACAGTCTCACTGCCTGCTGCATGCAGGTGTAATGAAAGAAAGATAAAACCTTAATACAGCATTTTTCATGATGTTCCAAATCTCTTTACAGCCAATTAAATACTTTTGAGTTGTAGTCACAGTATAATGTAGGCAATGTTGTCAAATGGCAGAGCAGACTCAAGGGGCCAAATGACTTACTTCTGCTCCTAATATGTATGTTTGTATGTCATTTCGGATGGATGCAATGAGCTGGGGAAGATGGACTTTGTCATCCATAATTACCTTGTGAACAGAGGTTGGGATCATAGCTGGAGTTCTGTTTATTTTGTTGCTACTGAAGTTTGCTAAGACTTTGTGGAATTAAATTGCCAGGACAAGAGTGCACAATGGGCTCATAGTGAATCGGTAACCTGTTTTATTCTGCACCATTCTCACAATTGTCATTCCCATTGATTTCAATCTTGTCATTTTGTCTAGTTGCCTCTTATCTCGGTGGTTTTATGAGATTTTTGAGGTATTGAAATAATGTGATAAAATTATGTTACATAGTAAATATTGAAAGTTATATTGTAGTGATAAGCAGCAATCAGCAGAGTCTTCAGACTTGCTGATCAAGGAATTACAGTTACAATTGTGAACCATTCAAGTGTTTGCCCTCTAACTATTTAAAAGTTGTGTTGTACAAAGACACCTGAGGACTTCACTGATAGTGAAGACCTATATTGTTCAATCATTCTACTTGTTGCTCAGGAGACATTTGCTATTTCTACCAGATGAGATTACCGATAAAATAGAATCTAATAACGCCCTTTCTATGAAATAATTATATAGAATAATATGCACCTAGTCAGAAGAAAATCTTCTAATTCTTTGACAGAATGGAGAAGGTGTGGTATAGTTTATCTGGATTGCAATTATTGAACCTTTCTCCCAAATATGAATTTGTCACCATGTTCAGATGGAACAATGTGCAGAACATGTTAGTGAGGGATGAGAAAGTCACGAAAATCAGTGTTATTGTCTGCAGTTATAAATAGCCAGTAGGATATTTTCCTGTCAAATTAACAAGATTGCAAAATGTTGATAAAATAAAGTTTAAAAATTGAGGAGGGATACCTAAAGGATGCACGCAAACCAACACTGCATTATATTGTTGCTGTTCTTAATATTAATGACCCATGCTGCTTGTATATCAGATGATATTTGTAACCGGATTCTAACAATGGGTGTGGTCGTTTTCCTGGGACGTTTCTGAGATGGGTGAATTGATTGGTGAATATGAAAGGGGAAACATTTTAAGTAATTAATCTCAATTTAAGTTATTGACTCCTTATTGAAGTTCCAACTGTAGTGTTCATCGTCAATATTTAACAGTACAACAGTTAAATCACTGCATTGAGAAAACTGTGGATGATCTTGTTCAGCAAGCCAAGTTGTCCAAGAAAGATTACTCCTATAAAACGAAAACTGAAGTAAATGTGAACCTAATTCCTCAGTTTCTCCTGCCTTGTTATGCATGTGTGTGTGTGTGTTTTTTTGTGCGGGAGTGGGAATTTGGTGGAAGGCAAAGTTGAAAAATTAGTTGTCAAAACAGGAATAGGGGGAGAATAAAATAAGGATTTTAACAATTTTTAAAAATCCTTTCTTTGGTTCTATTCCTAGTTTGGAGTGGAGGATTTGAAGGCGCAACAGAGTCAGACTGCATGCTGGGATGGTGTTCGGAACTACCAGGTATAAGAAACACTAGACTTCACAATGGGAGATGTTACTGGGCCAGACTTCACTGGATTGAATCTTTATTCATGTAGAATATGTTAAAACACCAAGAGTAAGATAATACCAGACTCGGACTTGAGCTATCATGAATAAAATAAAAGGCACGATTCAGTAGGGTAACAAACAGATAACAGAGTCTCTGAACACCTTACGTACAGGATGGAAGAGAAGTGCAGAGAGGGGTGGTGGGGGGGGGGGGGGGGGGGGGGGTGGGGGGTGGTTGGTGTTTGTTGAGGATTCCTCCGCCTCTCAGAGAGAAGCTAGTTTAATGGCTGCAGCCCTAATGAGGTAATGAGACACTTACTGGTGGAGCATGAGAGGAGCATGAGAATCCTAGGCTCCATCAGTTTCCAGCAGGGTCGGTCTCCGAGGTTGCAGTGCCCAGCACCAACATTGCACAGACAATGGAACAGCTGGGCTGCTTCACTGAAACATGTCGCAGGTGCCCAGGTCAGTGACAGCAAGGGAGTGGTCAGAGCCACCACTTTTATTGGAAGCTTCGATATCTGCTCTTGTGGAATTTGGTGAGAGAATGGAGGGTGCACTGAATTACAGCTTCCAGATAATCACACAGACCTGGCGGGATCTGATCGCAGCCATTGTTTCACCCGTGAAGTTACCAAGTGCTATCATCGAGTCTCAGAGATTTACAGAATGGAAACAGGCCCTTCGGACCAACTTATACATGTCGCCCTTTTTTTTTAACCCTTAAGCTAGTCCCAATTGCCCACATTTGGCCCTCATCCCTCTACACCCATTTTACCCATGTAACTGTCTAAATGCTTTCTAAAAGACAAAATTGTACCCGCCTCTACTACTACCTCTGGCAGCTTGTTCCAGACACTCACCACCCTCTGTGTGAAACAATTGCCCCTCTGGACCCTTTTGTATCTCTCCCCTCTCACCTTAAACCTATGCCCTCTAGTTTTAGACTCCCCTACTTTTGGGAAAAGATATTGACTATCTAGCCATATCTTCATTGGCAGTGCGGCAAGCACCTGTTGCTGTCACACCTCTGAGCAACAGTGCCAATCAGACCTTCCTACAGCAGGCAGGGTGTTAACTGCACAAGTGAGCTCTGGATCTTCCTCACGCATGCAGCTCACCTTCACATCGCGCCCCAAGTCTCCGATCCCAAGTCTATGTCTCAGGCGAACAGTCAGATGGAGAGCATGCTGAGGCATCAAGGTCAAGTGAGGTGTCTAGAAGTAACTGGGGGCTTTAATTGCTGCTTCTACCCACTACTTTGTCTCTACCTTTGTTAGGAAAAGGGGAAATGAATAAAAGATCACTGTAATTGTTGCTAATCAAAAATTTATTGTTTCCAGAAGTTTAGTTTATAAAATTTATTTATTAGTCACAAGTAAGGTTTACATTTAAGCTGCAATGAAGTTATTGTGAAATTCCCCTAGTCGCCACAGTCCGGCGCCTGTTCAGGTCAATGCACCTAACCAGCACGTCTTTCAGACTGTGGGAGGAAACCGGAGCACCCAGAGGAAACCCACGGAGACATGGGGAGAACGTGCAAACTCCACACAGACAGTGACCCAAGCTGGGAATCGAACCCAGGTCCCTGGCACGGTGAGGCAGCAGTGCTAACCACTGTGCTACTGTGCCACCCCACATGTTCAGGCTAAGTATTTATTTGAAATGTTCAAAGTTTTCAGAAGTTCCAGCAGTTTCCAGTGTTTCTATTCGCTTAACTGAAGAGTGAAAATGGCAGCAATGATTCTTGAAGCAGCTGATTTGCTCCAGCTACAAAGTGACCATTGACATTGGTTAACCTCACCATAATTCGAGGAGAACCTCCGGGAAAAAATGTTAGTAGGAAAATACTGTCTAATGTATAGAGGGGCCATCGTAGAAGGGATATGTGTTTGGACAGAAAGCTTGGATAGACTATTGTAAAATATGGGGGAAACTTGGACCTATTATCACATGTGACAATCACTCGCACCTAATTTCTTGTGATCCTTAATGCTGCATTGCCTGATAGGATACATGTCTGAGTGCAAGGATACAGCACATTCCAGGGTATTCAATGTTTCCTGAGGGGTGAAATTACTAATACACCAGTACTTACTGTTTGGTTTAAAATTCAGGAGGTTTAATTATTTTGGGCAGTTTTACATGTATTTTAATCCTTTGCGAGACTGTTTCAATCACCTTTGATGTTATTTGCTTGTGAAGGAGAACAGAAAGTTTAAAGTTTATTAATATCATAAGTAGGCTTACATTAACACTGCAATGAAGTTACTGTGAAAATGTTCCACACGAGAATTGAACAGCTACTGCTGTAAGAAGGTTGACTGCTTCTCATGTACTGTACATATATGAACATATCAAATGTAGATTCAGGGCTGAAAGAAACGCCATTGCATCCAAGTACAAAGGCAGACTGCGAAATCAGAGTTTATTTTGTGTATTCTGTGATAATAGGCTCGAAATTTCATGAGAGATATGAAGGTGGGACAGCTGGCCTTTTTCTACCACAGCAATTGTAAAGAGCCTGGGATCGCTGCAATTGTCAAGGTTTTCATTTTAAATATCTATTAATGTTTTAGTCCAAGTTTCCAACCTGTCTGAGCCATTTTGAATTGTGATCTATTTATCTTTGCAACAAGTGGAATTTGTATTGTTGCAAATAATAGGTGTTTTCTTTCCCCCTTTAAATGTTTTGCTCATTAAATTGAATGATGTCAGTGCTGCGGAATGAAATGTTATGTTCGCAGCAAGACTTCCAGGTGCCCTATTATATTGAGTAAGGACTCAATTGCTGGAATTTTACCGCCTCACCCACCCGAGGCTCGTAAGATCCCGCCCAAGGCCAGTGGAGAATGCCGTTCTGCGAGCCTCGCCCACCCTGATTCTGGGGTAAAATTCTGGCCAACGCGTTGACTCGAACCCCAATTGGTGTCACTGCCTTTGGGGAGAGGGGGGGGAGAATTGGCAGAAAAGTAAAAATGGGCCAGTTCTAAACTATTGTATCATCTAACAATATTAAGATTTGCTGAATGATTTTCCCTTCTGGGTCCAGACAGGTGCATAGATATAATCCATGCTTGGTCAGATTGAAATATTGAGCAGAATTTGATACATTTGATCCAGTGTGCCACGGATGAAACATAAAATAAGCAGTACAGTTTTATAGGAAACTGCCTTCATCCAAGTGCAGTAATGAATTTGTGTCACCGCTTTTTAATCTTTAGTTTAAAAAGTCCAAATTCACAACTTTGATAAACTTCGAACAATCACAAACATTTAAAAGGTCAGTGTTTCCTTACTCTCTGATCGGAATTCTTGTGGCTTCTTTTCAAGATCGTAAAAGAATCTTATGTTGATCACACACAGTTTGACAAGAAGGATCCTCATTATGACCCCAGAAGCTCAAAGCAAAATCCGAAATGGTTCATGGTAACTGACAATATTCTCTCACATTTTATTGCAACCGTAAAAAAAAATGATGCTTTCAGAAATGTTATGAGCGATTATAAAACTACCTGGGGGGGAATGCTGTGATTTATCCTCCTTGTTGACATTTTCATTGCCTTCAGGACAATTGTACATATTTGTAGTATTTGAGCAACAACTTGCAGCAAGCGTTAAAATTCATGGGGCATATTGCAATGTTGCAGTGTGCCAGCATTGACGATTAAGCTTTGTTGGGGGATAAATTCAAACGTGGACAGGATTGTCTCTTTGCTACTCTTTATACTCATTTCACAACAAATAAAGAACATTAAGTCTTACCCCATAATGACTTAACAGCTCCAGCACCTGAAGCAGAGCTCATCACACCCATTGTGCACTTTCCCCAAAGAGAGGGAAATATTTATAATGATTTTACTGCTCATATTGGTTCAGTTAGTTTTAACAGATCACGGTCGTTAGAGCAGACTCAAACATGTCAGTCATACTCTTCTATATATTATTGATCAAATGCTTACAGATTATATCTTAAACTTAAGTTTATTTATTAGTGTCACAAGTAGGCTTACATTAAAACTGCAATGAAGTTACTGTGAAAATCCCCTAATCGCCACTCCGGCACTTGTACACTGAGAGAGAATTTAGCATGACCAATGCGCTTAACCAGCACGCCTTTTTGCATATGTGCAGCACCATAATAATTGGGTTGGTGTCGTAGGTAATGCTTAAGAAACTGGTTAACCAAACATTATTTGCAGACCACAACTCCTGGAATGAATGCAGAATCTAAACACAACCCAATCCATTATAATTTAAATGTTTACCTGTTATGAAGAATCTGAGGGAAGCTTCTTTATCCAGATTGGTTAGAATGTGGAACTTTATACTACATGGATAGTTGAAGTGAATAGTGTAAATGTTTTTGAGGGGAAGATAGATAAGTACTGGAGGGAGAAAGGAATATAAGATTACTCTAATAGATAATGAAGGGTTGGGAGCATAAACACCAGCATAGACCAGGGTAGATTGAATGGCCTATTTTTGATAACTAAATGTAATTCTTTTTGATGTTTTCAAAATGCCACTCCAGCAGTAATCTGATCATCCAATTTCTTGTGCTTTAATTTTCAGAATAATAACGTTCATGGCCACCCATTATGAAACTTTTCCTCTTTCAGTTGACTTATTTCTTGGTCGCTGTCACTATTGTCTATTTATTAGTGCCACACGTAGGCTTTCATTAATTCTGCAATGAAGCCATTGTGAAACTATTGCTCTTGACCAGTCAAATTTTGTATTTTTCAATATGGGATGTCAGAATATTACATAAACAATTAAGTAACAAGGCAAATACAGTAGATATAATTTCTGACTTGTAATTTGCCAGTTAGTGTGAGGTAGTGATGGTTGCAAGCAAGAGATAATTGCGAGCAACTTCTGAAGTCAAGAGGAAGAACTATCATTTAAATACAATATCAACAGCAAGGGTTGGATGCATAAGGGAGAGGTGTCATTCAATAGCTCCATTGGAAGAATGGAAAAACATCTGATAGAAATGCATTTTACTCCGTCACTGACTAAACTCCTTTTCTTTTTTAGGTGGACGTGCAGTTTGTGAGGATGATGAAGCGTTTCATCTCTCTGGCTGAAATGAAGCGATACCATCAAGAACACAAGACAAAGGAGGGTCCACTGAAAAACATGGCACTCTTCACCAGGGCCAGGCTTTCTGTGCAGCCAGTAGCCAAAGGTGAGGTTGGTGCATTACATCGATGCTGCAGTAATCTGGTATATCAAATTGTTATAAGGGCTGCAATACAAATATTAGGACTTCCCAGCTTAGGTGACTGTCTGTTTGGAGTCCGCACGTTCTCCTCGTGTCTGCGTTGGTTTCCTCCGGGTGCTCCAGTTTCCTCCCACAGTCCAAAGATGTGCGGGTTAGGTGGATTGACCATGATATATTGCCTCAGGGAGATTAGCAGGGTAAATCTGTGGGTTACAGGGTTAGCTCCTGGGTGGGATTGTGGTCGGTACAGACTCGATGGGCCGAACGGCTTCTGTACTATAGGGTTTCTATAGTATTTGTTGGTGAAGCAAAGTTTTAAAAAAAGCAAGTGATAAGAATAGCTTCCAGTTTACAACTGGTAGTGTGTAGAATTAAACATTTTTCTTGTGTAGAACAATCATTGACAACTGGTCATGTAAAAATAAAATCCTGGGAAAGTGAAGCCAGCAACTGAAGAACCCCGTTACTGTGGAATGTGATCATTCTTCAGAATTAATCCAATGAAGGATCCCACCCAAACATTAATCCCTCAGATGCGGAATGACACTACAAAATTCCAGAATCATTTTACTTTAAATATTTTCAGTTCAAACGCTGTAAAAGCAATATTAGTTCAATCATTGTTTTTCATACTCTTGTGAATATCTGGCTGAGGCCTAGTAGACTGCCTTTTATTTTAGAACGAAAAGAGAAAATGCTGGAATAACTCAGCAGGTCTGACAGCATCTGTGGAGAAAGACTAGAGCCAACATTTCAAGTCAGGATAATCCTTGGTCAGAGCTACGTAGTGAGTTGCATTTGTGATAAAGAATCATCCAGATTCAAAACGTTGGCTCTATTCGTTCTCCAAATATGCTGTCAGACCTGCTGAGTTTTTCCAGCATTTTCTGTTTTTGTTTCAGATTCCAGCATTCGCAGTATTTTGCCTTTATCTTTTATTTTAGAAATCAGGTGGCGTGGCTAAGCAAGGTTTATTTGATGGAAAGTTTAATTTCAATTTTTCTCTTTGAGATGGGTTTCTTTAAAAGGCATCTTCCCAAATGGAAGGTCAACCAAAGCAAGTGAAGTGTTTCATTATTGGAAGCAGTACTATTCTTTGCAAGAGGCAAAACCTGCTTTGATGTCATTATTTTCTTCACTTGTGCTTTTATCCTTGACAGAGGCTTATGAAGCCAGTTATAATTTTTGTTAATTGAGACCTTTTAGTTATCAATGTCCTTATGTACCATTTTACTAAGAATTCTCTTCCTCTGACTTTTAATGGTAAGGCTTTGTGATAAAAACGGTACCTTATAAAGAGTGTTAAAATGAACCAGTTTTAAAGTATTGATTTTTTTTTACTTCATCAGAGGAATTTGACTTTGTCCTGAGCCTTGAAGACAAAAAGCCAGTTTGAATAGAAGAGGCGGCTGATTCGAGAGTCATTAATGATCTTCAGTCTTCCAGTTATTAATTACATTCAAATTATAGGTTCAGTTCACCCTGAATGAATCTGTCTAAAGCAATACTTGTTTTCTTTGGTATTGGGGGATGGATTCAAAATGAATAGGGATGCTTAATTGAAAATTATCTGGATTCATGTAGTCAGCATTTTTGTAGTGTAAACTCTCAGCTTTGTGTCAGCAGAATTAATACTCCAGGTTCATTCACTGTTGCAGTTCAGTATGGCATAGTATACAAAATACATAGCTTGGTTTGACTTTACCTGCAGTGCCTCATTTCAGGATTAAAAATGTCTTCAGTTTCATGTGTAGTGGTGCAATGTGAGGGAAACATTAGCTACCTAACTCTTCTCATGTGTGGTTTAATTTTACTGTGATGACTGCCAGAAAAAAACCCTTAAATTTCAATCAACTTAAGTTGAAAGTATATCCTTGGAATATTAACAATTGTTTACACTTTCAAATGGTTTGCAGTTGTCTAAATTCTTGTGACAAATTTTAAGAAAAAGTATTGCTGACAAGGTATTTTGGTACATTTAAAGTTGAGATCCTGTGGTGAGTTCTATAATCAAGGGATGCATTATTTAACAACTTAACTGAAGGAATACAGCGGATTATAAGAATGATCAGTTTAAAGTTTAGTACTTTTCATACCAGGTATAAAATAATCATGTATGAGTAGAAGTTGCCATCACTTAGTCACATTCCTAATGTTATCAACTTGGTGTTTCAAGTGCATATTGATGTGTTGATTATATTGTATTTGGATTTTATAATAAAGTTGATTTTGTAATAAGGTTGATTTTATTTTCTAGTATTTTTTGTTAATATTTAATTAAATCTCGGTTTTAATACGAGAGTGCAAATAGTGTTTATACATCAATATGGCCTATAGAATAGCTGGAGGAAAAAAATGTATTTCATCACCCTAGTGGATCTATCTCCCTGCATCAAGCAACACTGATGAAGGGGCAGTGCTCCGAAAGCTTGTGGCTTATGCTACCAAATAAACCTGTTGGACTTTAACCTGGTGTTGTGAGACTTCTTACTGTGCTTATCCCAGTCCAACATCGGCATCTCCACATCAAGCAACACACCCAGCCAAGCAGCATGATTTAAAATAGAACACTAGGCAGTACAGGTGAGCATCTGTTTATTTTACTGAAATAAGTGAGGTTTATTCTTTGAGGAAATGGTCAACTTCTGCTTGGTGCTTCCCCAATAGCAGCAGTGCAGAGCAACGAAAAACACTCAAACTCAAGCCCCATGATTTTATTTCAGAGCAACTTTAAGGCTCCCGTAAGTTGCACCATTTTAGGAACCAACTTGTTTAAAAGGTGAGCCATATGGCCTAACACCACACTACCTCGGCTGAGGCCAACTGTAGAAGCAGAGATGATCAGTTTTACTGTTACTTTACTGAACCTAAAGATTTAAAAGGCAATAATAAAGCAATAAAAGGCAAAATAACATTTATGTTTGACAACTATATTTGTAAAATTCAGTTATGTCATCATTGGAAGAAAATGTACAAATCTGCCTCTCACGCTGAGGTTTCATACTTGTGAACTAGACAAGGTATTTTTTTAAATGATAGATTTTCAAATAAAACTAATTGTGCATGTACAATATTAAAAAGGAATGTTCTATCTAAAACAGTTAACTCGCCTTTTGCGCCCTTTCAAAACATTCTAGTATTTATAAGACGTACAATTTTATGTGAAGCTATTTTTCAAGCTAGCTACAGACACAAGCAGGCGAATATCCTTTCAATGATGGCAGTTTCACAAAGATGTACACAAAATTCCTTTACAGTAACTAGTTACTATAAAAAGCTAAGCTGTCACATGATTACTTTTTTCATCGTCTTGAGAGCTGTTTACTTAGTTCTCTAACTTCACTCAGGACAGAACTTCTCAAAGGCTTTGGTGAGTCTTCTCTGGTCGAGGATTAAGGAAATAGCTGATATCAGTTTGTGCTCCAAAATTTTAAACTGAAAGCAGATGAGTTTGAATGTCAAGGCAGCTCATCACTGGCCATTTGCAGTCCAATGCAAGAGCTCCTGGTCATTATTTCATTACAAAATTGAAGAATGCAACTAATTTGAACGTTGCATGTCAAGTGAAAACCCTTCATCATGATCGTCTATACTTATTTTCTATTCTGTTTTGGGGGAAAATAAAACTGTTTTCCACATTACTACATATATATTGTTTCTCATAATAAAAATCTCTACGTAAATTCACAATACATTCTGTCTTTCTCCTCCCTCTATTAATTTTTTTGTAAACCACAAAACTAAGATAGCAGTATCGTAAATGAAGTTAAGACAAGGCATTACTGACCTGGATAATTGAAAGTAAAACTATCCAGGAAAAATTACAATATTAATGATATTCTCTAGCACTAAGATTATCAAGGCATTTTATAATTTGCTTCAGCAAGTGCTATCTTTTCCAATGGACTCAATGTCTAAACATACTTTTTGAAAGTTAATTTCTAAGCACGAAAACATCCTAGAGAACAATACCTCCACATCACAGCAGCAAAATAAACAAAAAAAAGCGGTGCAGAACACATTAACTGATTACACTGAGATTGCCTTAACAGCAGACTCTCACTTAAACTTTATTTTGTGCATTAGAATTGTTCACATCTCAATAGAAAATAAAAATGTAACAAGATATCCTGGCCTATATTTTGCTGGCCAAAATGGCACATGCGGAAATAAACATATGAAAGTAGTGAGGGAATCACTGGGCATCAACTAAATTCCTCTTTCCGCCCCTTACATGGAAAGTCATTACTATCCCTTCCCAGTGCCCCTTGAGAGAGACCGGGTGGTGGCTATCTAATCATTTTCCACCTAGTACATTAAGTAGTACTGGGCAAGATTTTGTTCTTTTTCGTGGTTCACCTGCAAATATACACTGTCCCTCTGTACCTTCACCAGACAAACAAAATGCGGGGATGTGTGTTATTGGCTTCGTTGGTCAAGTATGGCTGACACATAGAAACTTGTGAATGAATGATGATCTAAGGCCTGGGCAAATGCATTCCTAATTGGTGATTGTCACCTTCATTATCACAATTCTATATGCATCATGAAATAGGACAAATTCTTAATTTAAACTAAGAGAAAATTTGAATCCAGATATAATCCATCATTCGCTCTAGAAAGATAAAAAACTAGTTTCCAAAGGTTTGTCCACTGGACATGCTTCTTGGTGTGGAGATGCCGGCGTTGGACTGGGGTAAACACAGTAAGAGTTTTAACAACACCAGGTTAAAGTCCAACAGGTTTATTTGGTGGCAAATGCCATTAGCTTTCGGAGCGCTGCTGACGAAGGAGTCATCTGACGAAGGAGCAGCGCTCCGAAAGCTAATGGCATTTGCCACCAAATAAACCTGTTGGACTTTAACCTGGTGTTGTTAAAACTCTTACCGTGCTTCTTGGCTCAGAGAATTTCAGTAATTTATGAGAAATGATGAGAAAATAAAATCATCAGGCAAGAACTGCCAATGCAATTTCGGAATGTATATCCAAGAATTCAAACTGTTGGTAATAAATTGGATTATTATTTTCAATTGAAATGACATCAAGTCTTATAATGCAACAAAAACAGGAAGACAACTGTCGTGCAAGACCAACAATCTCCAAAATTAATTATGATTCTGGCATACTGAAGTAATCAGTTTGTTAATTTTCTGCTGAAAATGCTGAAACAGAGCAAGTCCATCAAGTTAGTAAATTATCGTAGTATAATTTAGACTTCAAAATAAAACATTAATTGTTTCTTTCGTTATCAGGAAACGTATGGAGATTTTAAAAAATACTGAAAGATCTTTTTGGCAGATACTTCATTACTGAGAGACACATTCAAATATTTTCCACTTCAAATTACACCTTTATATTAAGACAAAGCCACTGGTTTGTAAATTCAGTTTGCAAACACAAAAATGTCTGAAGATAAACTAGTGATGCCTTCTGTAGAACTAGACTGACTGGCATTGAACACGAGAGGGATTTTGTCTAGAAATACAATTAAAGTATACTACAGAAAGAATGTAAAAACATTTTTCATACAAAGACTTGACTGCAGCATTAATGATATCATTCTCCCTTCCTACCCAGAAAAAGTCAAATTCCTAGCCAATTGCACACCCCCCCTCCCCAAACCATGGCTCCAAACTAGGTTAACTATTCAATCAAAGTGGCTCTATATTTAGGAATCAAGTGCTCTTCTACCGCGTCTTCCATCTTGTATAATTGATGGCTGACCTCTTTCCATGCTGTAAATTCCTACGATTCTGCGATTCAGTTAGCAAGTGACTCCCTTTTTATTCAGGGTGGCACATCACTCATTTCCTTTCTCCCGGACAGAGATGGCTAGCAATAGTCACACGCCTGATTAAGCAACATAGCTGAGTACTGATGGAACTCCTAAACCTAAATAACTGACTGAAATATCAAGTAGCCTTCGCCATTGATCTGGCAAAACAAGCAGATTATGAAGTTTGTAACTTGTACTGTTGACTGAACGTAGAGGAAACACTTACTATATTTGGAAATCTACTTGGGATTAATGTATCTATTATTTTAGTAGTTTATTCAATCACACATTTTCATAATTATAAAGATCCCTTCATTAAAGGAAAGAATGGAAACACGAATGGAACACCATCCCATATTTAACAAGATATGGTTACTAACAAAAATAGAGAACACCACTTACAAAATCAATTATTCTTTTAGATTTAAGACGAGTACCCAATACCAATCATTAATACTGCATCATTTTTCCCGAGAGTGCTTATTTTGAGTAATGGCTTCAGACTTTCTGTCCTTTAAGAAATGCTCTGCAGGGCTACATGCTCTTTCAGACACCTTGGATTTTTAAAGTGGACAACAGTATGTTAAATATACATTTCTAAATATGCAACTTTAAATAACATGACAATAACTCAAAGAGTATCCAGAAACTAAATTCTTTTTTCAGGATAGAAAGTCAAAAGTTAACACTAAAGATTTTTTTGATGCAGTTGGAAACAGTTTCCACCTTTCCAATCTGCAACTACTTTAGCTGATTTTAAGATGGTTACTTTGAATGAAATATTATACGGTACGATGGGCAAATTTTAGGATGTTAAACACTATTACATGCTTAAATTGGAGTTCCTTGGTGTTATTCCTGCTTAAAAATAGAGCCTATTTACCACAAACACTAAAAGCACTTGCCTTGGTGTAAGATGGACATTATTACTTCAGTGGAAGTCCCACCTTCCTCAAGTATGCGTACTTCTTTCAGCCTACCCAGATCTTGCAATTATTTCATGACAAATATAACATATATTTGCCATAAACTGTCCTGCTTGGAGTAAAATGTCTGTAGCATTAAAATGGCACGTTGGAATAAGATGGTTATATGGAATGCTAACATTTGATCGCGATTTCTACAGAGGAAAATGAATGTATTGAAATTCTCTACTCATGCTATTTTTATATCATTGAAATTTTATGTATAATGCTTTTTTTCCCCCTATATGACTCCAAAACTATTTTCAGCGCAAGATGTGTGATGTGATGATCTAGAATTCCCTGCCTGAAAGGGTACTGAAAGGAGATTTAATAATAACTTTCAAAAGGGAATTTGATAAATACTTGAATGAGAGAAGACAGCAGGGCAATGGGGAAGGAGCAGGGGATTGGGGCTAATTAAATAGCTCTTTTAAAGAGCCAGCATAGGCACAATGGGCCAAATGTTGTAAAATTCTATAATTCTATACTCTGATCTTCCTTTATGCTTAAAAAAGAATTTCCATTAATGTAATTTTTATACAAAACATATCCACCTTTCAAATGTTTAGAGAACAGATAACATTTTGGACAAATGTATAGAAACACCCAAAGACATTGCATGCATCAATAATGGAAACATTCAGATATTTTCAATTTTAAAGTACAATTGTTATATCATAATCATATCCTGTGCTAGTGTTGGGTTGGTAGGGGTGGAAAGAGACAATAATGGCTGAATTTAGTATGAGATGTGGAGTGTAGAACTGAATTCAGTGCAAATTGGGGTCGATGAGCAGATACCAATGTTTGATCAAAGCATGATTAACCCATAGTGAAAACCTTTCCAAGGAAATGGCTAATTTTTTTAAATATTAAAACAAAAACTGATAAGTTGGTAAACTAGTGCTGGATTCAGGTGTTCTTCATGAGAGGACAGAAACTGCATACGCTTGAAGAGCAATACAATAATGGAACCTGGACTCATTGAGCTTCACTTGGTATTGTATGCTCCACCACATGTGTAAAATAAAACAAATATCTGCATTAACTCAATGGTAAAACACAAAGACAGCCCTAAACATTTCAGTCCCATCGTCTCTTCTCCCAAAGAAGTCTTCTGAAGGGAATTGGGTCAACTTGAAACAAACTAATTTCTGTGCCACTGATCTTTTTTTTTGTAGGTTATGTTATTAATCTAGCTGCCTAGACTCTGACAAAAAAGGGGCTAGTTATCTGCATCCTGATTTTGTACCGATGGTTTGTTTCCAGTATTTGCCGACCCTTCATAACGTTGTGATGCGATGGCTGCCTGATGAGACATACTCTTTCGAACAATATCCCCTTTTCGCCACAAAGTGATTTCCTGTATGTATATATTAAAAAAAAACAGTGACACAAGACATACAAACAGAATGTCACCATTATTTCATGATGCTATGTTGTGCTTTCAGAGGGGGAAAAAAACAACTTTTGGAAAATATTATTGAAGAATATTAACACTATATTCAACACATGTCACTAATATTAAAGAGGTTCCATATAACATTATGCTCCGGTTTCCTCCCACAGTCCAAAGATGTGCGGGGTGGGTTGACTGGCCATGTTAAATTGACTCTAGTTGACTCAGGGAGATTAGCAGGGTAAAATGTGGAGGATTATGGGAATAAGGCCTGGGTGGGATTGTGGTCAGTACAGGCTCAATGGGCTGAATGACCTCCTTCTGTACTGTAGGGATTTGATGATTGCCTTCCCTAAAATATCCCAGCGCAACTTGGCAGAAGCTCCATTTAACAACGGAAGAAACAAAATCAGATTTACCGAAATGAAATTATGTCAACTGTCCTGAATTAAGTGCTGCTGAGATACCAGCTTGTAGTGCTGCATTTCCTATGAATAAAGATACCTCTGTTTGGTAGCTACACTACAAAATGCTTTTCACAATTCAAATTCACAGCTGCGGTCTGTTTGTCTCCTGTATACGGTTCTGGAGATACCACTGTTCCCTAGGATAATTAAATCGCTAAATCGGGATTGTGCTGATGTGATATAGAGATATTTACCATAGAAAGAAAAAACTGTTTGGAAGTTATCTCAAGGTATTAACTTCTTATAGGAAACTGATGAATGTCTCTGGGATCCAGTTTATGCTTCAGGCCATGGGCGAATTGATTCTATGCAAGAAAAAGTTGAAATACAACCTCATGAAGATAGATTATTCAGGAGGCAGTAGAGGAAAAGTTAGGTGGGTTAAGAATGTCTATTGATGACTCACGGGTAACCACTGTCACTAGAAATTGTTTTATTGCCTTAGAAGGTGTGACAACATTTATTTCTCCTGCAGATTAGTACGACTAGTGAATGATGAGGGTGTTGCATGAAATTTCTGTCTAATGGAGGGTGTATTGACAGGTATGATAAGCTTATCATACCTTTTACTTATGTTAAAATAGGCACATTTTGCAAATTACACTTAATGATAAGTTCTATAGGGTAGCAATAGAGTAGGATATTTCATGGATTACAAATGCAAATCCCTGGCTGATAAATTTCTAATAATTATCAACTGATTTGTGAACATAGCATATAATCTGCCCAGAGACAACGCCAATGTTTTCAACACTTTTTTCAGTTCCGTTTTAAGAAACAAGTATGAAAATGGCTATACCACAGCACCTTCCATTTGTAATGCAGTCTGTTGCTTGCATTTCATTTACAAAGAACCCTCCTGATAAGCAGATGGCAGAGTAATTAAAATTGCTTTGCTATCAAAAGAATCTACAAAGTGAGAGTGAGGCTAAACCTGTGAAGCAGAGCTTTGAGCCTTAAAACAAAACAGCTTGCCTTGGCTGTTTTGAAGTGTGTCTGCTTGCTGCAGATATCCCAGAGGACTGTTTCTTGGAAGCCCAAGGCTACAACAGTCTTAAAGAACCACAACCCAAAAGCATCGGCAATCACTCTATAGCTTAAATCACACAAGTCGTTTAAGGTTGAACCGATTTTCTTTCTTAGTCTTAATCCATTTAAGAATGCAAAAATTGTATACCTTGAAACATTGGTTTGGAAAAAGGTTATTTTGTATATTCAGCAGGTTAATTTTGGATTGCTTATGAAACTTTTATTCACTGTCAATTCACAAAGCATTGTAATGGTGATACACGTGGGATGAAATTATTGTTTTTAGTGGAGCTTTATCCATTCTGAATCTTGTCTGAATCTAAATCAAACATCATGTTCACACTACATAATGGCCTTCAAAAATTTATTTATATATTAAAGCAGATTAACAGCAGGAAGCTGAAATGACAGCCAGGAAATATGGGTGTTATTTAGATTTACTGGTGAGTGCCTCTTGTCTTTCCTGTTTAAGATACTCGGGCTTGGAGGGCCGAAGGGCCTGTTCCTGTGCTGTACCTTGTTATATTGTGCTGGTTTCAGTTAGATTCACAAGTGTAGCACCTCCAACTCTGCGAGGGAAGTGGATTTATGGGAAAAGAATGTTATAAAAACTGTGTGCAGCAACATCTGTGGAGATTTTTTTTTAATACATTTGTGTCCAAAGTAGCTTCACCTTGTAGATGAAATATAGTAGGTGCAAATAAAACTATTGAGTACTGATCAAGAGGTATAGAACACTACAATTGTGCTAATTCTGTAGAAGTCATAAGCTGGGGATTTTCTGCTCCAGTGAATACCTGCCCGAAGTCAACGAACCTAAGGCTGGTCCGTCAAATTTTCTGTCCTGCCCACGGCAATTCCTGCCATAGACGGGATCAGAAAATCCTGACCATTGTTTTTAACTACAGCTGCTGAGACTGTGACAAGAGGAGGCAAAACGGCTCCTTCCCATCCAGAAACCCACCTCTTCAGAGTATCTGAAACTGGTTTTAAAGTGGCAAACCAGTTAAATTATGGATTAATTCGGCAACATTTACCAATATAAACTGGGTGTGTTCATTACTCAATGACTACATTAACTAGTACTTACCTGCTGTTTGAAATATCTCCTTTCCTCCTCATCAATAAGAACAAGATTGAGGTAGTATCGTACAGAGAACTTCTTGTTGATATCCCTCATACTTGGAGTCAACTCATATCCAGCCAGAAAAAGCCTGATGGGGATGGACTCACCTAACAAAAAAAACACATTTAAAAACTCTCGACAAATTGATTATAACTTTTTTTTAAAAACAGTATAATAAAAAGGAGCAAGAGATGTTTTAGCCCCAATCCTCATTACTATTGGAAATGCAGCTTTTCTGGTTTTGGTCCAACGCGATACAACTCGTGCCTGTTACTTGTTGAACTAGCAGTGAATCCGATTACAATGCTCTCCACTGTTTGATGCAATATTGTAACATCGTACTTGATTGGATCAGTAGAATATAAGTGATTCAAAGTACCACTACAGCGTGCTACAAAGTGGGTAGATGTGGATTTACAAACTTCACTTTCCACATTTATGAACACAGGAAATTTTAAGGGCAGCTGACCTCACAGCCCAACCCTTTACAATTGATCTAGCCATATCTATCTGCCTGCGCTTATTGGAAGCAGCACTGAAGCTACAAGTACACATTTTATCAAGACGGTGATTAATACTGGGTGCAGGTCAATGGACAGTAATGGTATTTCAGCACCTCACCCAAATGCCATCCTTTCTCAGAGAATCCGAACAGTAAACGTTGTCCTTTCCAGACATCCACACTTCTAACAGGCAGTAGTGAGGACCTTTTAGTGGAGGAAGAGTCCTGCCTGGTTTCCCTCCTGGGGAGAAAATTTCCCCACCAAAGTGCTTTGTGCACCAAGGCTGGGCAGTAAATGCTGATTTTGCCAGTACTGCCCAAATCCCTAAAATGAATAAGGCAACCTTATATTAAACTGCATCTGCCAACTGCCTATCCATCACCCAAATTCCTCACACATCTCACAAAGCTCAAGTGCATCCTTGTTAACCTTACCATTTATGTGTCGCCTGCAAATACCGGAATGAAGCTAACCTCTTTCATATTATTTCTGAAAATGTTGATGCATACCAGGCCCAACACTGAGTCCCACTGAACTCCACTCATCAGACCTCCAATTTAGAATGTGACCCATTCACACCCTGACTACAATGACCATAATCAGGCTTCGTAGCTACAATCCAATTTGGATTCCTTCAGACCTGTGAAATACAAGTTTAAAGACACTTTTGAGCTATTCTTTCAGTGGTTACTTGCTGTTGGTGAGGACTGAAATCTTAAAAAGAGTAAAAGACTTGAGGAATTTTTAAAAAAAAATTAATATCCGACATTTTGTAATGGAGTTATTCTGGTGGTTTTAGTACACATCGGCCAAACTTAATGCAATTTGGTACAAAGACGAGACAACTGCTAAAGCAAATTGGGCAGAAAGACAAGTTTTGTTGTTGTGGAGAAAGCACAAATACATTTTTCTCAAGCGCTTTTCACCTCGGACTGGGGCTCCATCCATTATTTCATACTTTGCTATTGTGTCATTTTCATGAAACACATTTGGTCCAGTTCCTGTAGTTTCCCTTTTTATGATGTCAATCTCCATATGCTTGATCTTGATTCGAACCAGTAAGAAATAGATCTTTCCCACAATTACATCCTTCAAATGGTACCTAGAATTAGAAGAGACACCAGGACTTGTACAATCACATGGCTGTTTACACGGCTGATTTCAATTTACTTTGCCGACTTCAAAATATTATGTCCGCTCTCAAACTAAAATTTGATAGAAAAATAAATTGCAGGAGACAAAGAAATATATGAAACCAGGAAATAATTTTCACGTAGCATCCTCTGAACCAAAATGTAAAACAAGGAGGAACAGAAATGGTGCTGCAATTCTCAACAATTTAAACAGTGCAAGACGTGGCAGCTTTCAGAGTACACACACGCACAATTTCTTCCTCAACATGGTTGTTAAGAATTTGAGTGCACTTATAAAATTATAGAATTGGAACATCGCAAGAGCATCTTTTGGTTTATTAGTGCTGCTGTCATCAGAAGTGGAATCTCAATAGACTGAACTCCTTTTAAATGTATGATTTGCTTAATTATTTTAAGCTTTTAAAAAGTTTCATAATTATATCTTCTAAAGAAGGGACTAGATGGTACTGGACTAAACACTAACCTTTGGGACCTTAGTTCAAATCCTGCCTGAACTGCTTGATGAACATCCCTATTATCAGTTGCAAAACCGTGGGTTAATATGCCAAGACAAAGCATTCTAATGTAAGGTGCTCAAAAGCATGGAGACCTGGCACAATTTAACAATGGATTACCTCTTATATCTCATGCACAAGTGTGCATGTTCATCATAAAGATACCTTTATATCAAACCGTAAATATTACTCTCTGGGCAGTAGTGTTGTTTTAGTCCTTCACTTTGATATTTCGCACAAGTAAACCTAAAAAGTAATTGCATACGTGCAAAACGATCAACCAACCTCATGATATCGCTGGAGTGCTGCAAGTAGAGGCAGCACTCCCGCGATATCATGAGAATACTCAACATCAAACGGGAGAGCAGATCCTCATGCAGCATCATCATATGGGAGCCACCAATACTGGTCGATTAAAAAGGGATATTTTACAAATTTTAATGTTTGAAGAATTTAAAAGAAATTGCAGTAACAGCAAAGTCCATAGAATAAACATAATATTGCACCAGTGCCAACACAATCAGTATTTAATTTGCTAGAACATAGTTCTTGCGAATTTTCCCCTGTGAAATACACTAGCGTCTATTGCTAAAGATACAGTATCTCATGCACACATTTTAAAAACAGTCCTGTTTTTAAACCTCAGAAACAATGCTTTCACATCTTTTTAACTGCAAAGTTAAATCTTAGGCTACAATGCAAGTAAGTTGTCAATGCGAGCTCCAATGCAGTGAACCTAAGGAGGTTTCTTCACTTCTGCAAGACATTCAAAATGAAGAAACGTAATGTGCCTCATCTGTACGCCAGCCTACAAAATCAGCATATAGTTTCTGGCAGCACAGTTATGTTTAAAAGCTTTATAATAATGAAACAACGACCAAAATGATGTGCCATATAAAAAATTGATGAAACCATCAAGGCATGATTAAACTACTAATTTAGAAGGGAGGAAAATTCAATTGCGTACCTATTCAATAACCATCACAGCATGAATAAAGTTGACATTTTAGACTAAATTCATGGGAAGTATATTCTACCAAATTGCATCAGTTTTATACTTTGCAACTACAGGTCACGCACACTGCAGCAGGCATTTCGTACAGAACATTCCCTGTGACTCACAAATCCCACATATGTGGGTGGTTTTGACAATGCTGCTTTTTTATTATTCATCCCCAAGAAGCTATCAATGGACTCTCTTCTTGGTCTGCTGCAGCACTTGTACTGATGGCACACTCACAATGGTGTGAGGGAATTTTAGAAATTTGAGCAAGCAATGACAATATATGTGCAAATCTATGTTCGGATGGTCTGCAATGTATAAGAAACCTTGAAATTGATAGCATTCTTATGATCCTGCTGATTGGCTCTTTCTATGCTGGTGGGAGTTGCCGGCAAGTTGTGACAGCTCATTGTTCAGAAAGGATGGCGGGAATGTGGGTAATGAGACTGCTTGGTTTTGGATAGCGTTGAACTTCTTGCAAGTTGTGGCTGCATCCAGACAAGCAGTGTGCATTCCATCACATTGCTGAGTTGAGCCTTGTAGACGGTGTTTAGGTTTTGAAGGATCGGGACATGAGCCATTCATCACAGTGTATCCAGCCTCTCTGTACCTTGCTCTTGTAACCATTACGCTGATATGGCTGGTCAAATTAGGTTTCTGATCAATAATGATCCCCAGAATGTCAACAGTGGAGAACTTGGTAATATTGGTGCTTTTGAAGGTCAGGGAGGTTGTTGGGACATTACATGGCATTTACATGGTGCCATTTGCTTATCCAAACCTGGATGTTGTCCAGATTCAGATGTAGGTTTGCACAGGCTTCTTAATTTTCAAGAATTGAACGGAGCTCAACCATGGAAATCAGAAATAAAGTGACCTCATGAGAGGGGCAAGATCAGTGATGAAGCAGCTGAAGGTGGTGGTACCAGAGACACTTGCTGCAGTGATGTTTTACATCCAACGAGTGGCCTCCAAAACCATGACTACATCATGTCAAGTTTCCAGCTTGGCAGTTTTCTCCTTGACATCTATAAACGTTATTTTCATGGAGGTTCCTCAGTGCCTTGGCAACTATTCTCAGTTCTTCCCTGGTATTCAACTCTTGCATCCACTTCTGGATCAAAGCTGTGAAGAGGTTGGAAACCAACTGGTTCTGAAAGAAGCAGAACTAAGCAAGCAAGAGTAAAATATACAAATTGATAGATATCAGTAAGTTTACACATATGTTCATTTAAGCTAATAGATTAATAGAGCAGGATTTAGAACCCTTAATTATTGAAACTTTATTGAGCTGCTTCTAGTTTTGAGAATCAGGGAAATTCAACAACACCCAGTAAGCTGTGGATGAGGACGGTGAAGCTTCTTTGCTTTAGTTTGTTGTTCTTAATATCTTTTAACCTCAATTTTCTTGGAAAATATATTACTGTTGATGAACTTTCACTGCTGCTGGGCTAGACAATTTCTTACAGCTGAGGAAACACAAGTGATCTGTTCCCAAGGCCCTTTCTGCGCTGTGACTGAGGCAATAATTAGCACTTTTAAAACTTCAATTGGTGGTTTTCATCAGGCTCAGTTCAGCACCCGTGTCTAACCAAAACTGGGATCTCAGCACAGTGAAGGAGCTCGACTCCATAACTTGGTGTGCCAACATTCAAATGTCTTGAACCAGCAGTTAAGGGGATAAAAGTTTGTGTTTATAGTCTAATAAAGAAATGATTAGTATCCCTCTTTGGTTGTTTGGTCAAAGTCTAATTGGACATGAACAAAGTCTACTTCTTCTGGTAAAGTAAATATATTCAGAACTAGTGTACAAGATCTTGAAATCATATTTGTACAAGAGGCAGTATCACTTCTGTTCAGGATGTCCAGGTGCTGGCGTTGGACTAGGGTGGGCACAGTAAGAAGTCTCACAACACCAGGTTAAAGTCCAACAGGTTTATTTGGAATCACGGGCTTTCGGAGCACTGTTCCTTCATCAAGTGAGTGACTCACAGTGAAGAAGATTCACCTGACGAAGGAGCAGCGCTCCAAAAGCTCGTGATTCCAAATAAACCTGTTGGACTTTAGCCTGGTGTTGTGAGACTTCTTACTGTCCCCACTTCTATTCAGACAGATAGATTTCAATTGGGTCTTCAAGAGATTTACACCTTCCCCATTTTGTCTGTTCATTATCTAACTATGGATCGACAAAATGGAAAAGGACAAAGGGGGCAATTTTCCCTTTGGATAATGTTGTAAAATGGGTGATATTGAACTGACCACCCATGACAAGCCTCACCCAATTCTATATTCCAGTGACTTCAGTGGAAAAGGAAATTAGGCAGGGTATGCAATAGGCAGTTAATTCTATACCAGCAAAAGAAAAAATTACCCCCAAGAATCCAACTGAGAATTGGACCCCACACTTTGATGTTCCTTCAATATTGCATGGATGTACAAGTCATTTCAACCAGAGTCAAATCCACAAACAGTGAAATCCTTTTGTATGCAAAACAATTCTGAAGGGAAAAAAAGCTTGCATATATCCAGATAAGCTTATGGCTGTTGCTTGTGGGGAGTAAATTTTCCAACTGCTTAATGATTGTGTTTAAGAGCCCGATTTTAACTCTGTGGAAGTGGATGGGTCGCACCCCAAGTGTCTTATGTCATGTGCAGCAATCAATCGTGTTAGGATTTTCCACCACATATGTAGTCATGTTTCTGACCTGACCTCAACATCTATTTGAGCCATTAGCCCTGCATAGAAATCAGACATCATTAAAGGCTGATTATAAATTATATGTTAGCCCATTCCTCACAGATTGAGAGTCATGCTAGGGTATAAAGCACCAATCGAAATGTCCACTCAACATAAGAGTCAATCAGGGGTCGGGCAAAATCACCATCTTCTATTGGAGCCTGATTCTCCAATACCATCACAGCAGTCAGAACCATGGCTGCTTTCCTCCTAACTGTCCAAGGTGGCAATGTCAATGCTAGCACCAATCTGCTTGTGTTGCATCAAAACTTGAAGTCATATTTAGAGCCATGCATTAAACTGAGGTGACGGAAGTGGATTCTACATGCTCATGACTTAGAAAGAACCAGATGCTGGAAACCTTGGCTGAACAAGTTCCAGTCTTATTCCAGATCCAATCAATAACAATA
Source organism: Mustelus asterias (assembly GCF_964213995.1). Classification (NCBI taxonomy): domain Eukaryota; kingdom Metazoa; phylum Chordata; class Chondrichthyes; order Carcharhiniformes; family Triakidae; genus Mustelus; species Mustelus asterias. The sequence goes on along the minus strand of NC_135827.1, from coordinate 21,386,243 downwards.
TACTTCCCACAGACAATTCTGGTTATATGCAGCTTTTTCTCCCAAACTACTGCCTACAACAGGATTTCACTGTACATACTTTGACTTGTTGTATTCAAATTCAATGTGCAGGCAGTCTTCAATCCCAACTTCCATTTTTATGGATGAGTTCATCTCGGGGTAGGTGCTGAGGGTGTGAACGACGATGTCCATCTCCTTTGTAATATCATTCAATCTACGGCTGATGGTTGCTCTTAGAAAGTACCTGAATTTGGAAGAAAAACAAAACTTAATGAGCTTTCTTTTGAAAGATAATTAAATTGATTTGAAATCTTTCCTCTAGTATTGATTATTACCAAACCTCCACTTACGTATGTCTGACATTTGCTACCATTTCTAAATCATTATTTTTTGTTCCATAGTAACATTACAGATATAGGCATGGCCCAATCCTAATTGGGTCTTCTCCTTAAACCATTACAGTCCTATTGGTGAGTCAGGGTGTTCTATACGGGTGCCAGCTGACAAATCAATAATTTTTATTTTACAATGAATTGATAACCTCTGGAGGTGATAATCTATTGCCATAACATTGCATTAATGTCAATTGGCAAAATCCAGTTTACCAAACCAAAGATATAACTGTTTTAATGTCATCAATGTAAATCAGAAATAGAACATAAAACATTAGACTGTTTATCTAAACTTTTTGACATGAGCGCTAATGATATTAAAACAATTATCATTACATCCATTCATTAAAGTTCCTACCTCTTCACAGGATTCTTGATTTTAGTAAAGCATTATGATAGGTATACAAAGTTTCACATGCCTAACTGTAAAAAAGTAACTAGTATGGTTACATATTTTCCCTTTCAAATCTTCAGTTGAATCAGCATTTTGTGTAACACTGAAATGAAGGACTGATGGTCACTGGCAGTGGGAGCAATGAGATAATGATTAAAAGTACCTCACAAACTAGTGAGTTGAAACACTTGAGATAGTTCTTACAGTGCTCTGGTACCAATATAATTAACAGGTCTAGTAAAACTATGTTAGTTTCAAAATAGCAGAAAACCCCCCACAAAGGATGAAAAGCCTCCCGACAAAGTTTTTGTGGAGAAAGACAATTAAATAGCTTTGAGGTGCAATTTACTCATGACCTAACTCAATGACGGAACAGGCTAGAGGGGCTGAATGGCTTGTGCCTATCCTCTGTTGTTGTTGTAAATGTTTATTATGCTTATCCAAGGAGCACTTTTCAAACCAAAATCACCTACATGAGGGCATTGAATAAAAAAAAGCAAAAAGAAAGCAAAGAGTAATCAGGCTGTAGGTACATCTCCAAACAATCCATGGCAGAACAAAAGAACAAAGAACAATGCAGCACAGGAACAGGCCCTTCGGCCCTCCAAGTCCGTGCCGCTCCCTGGTCCAAACTAGACCATTCTTTTGTATCCCTCCATTCCCACTCCGCTCATATGGCTATCTAGATAAGTCTTAAATGTTCCCAGTGTGTCCGCCTCCACCACCTTGCCTGGCAGCGCATTCCAGGCCCCCACCACCATCTGTGTAAAATATGTCCTTCTGATATCTGTGTTAAACCTTCCCCCCTTCACCTTGAACCTATGACCCCTCGTGAACGTCACCACCGACCTGGGGAAAAGCTTCCCACCGTTCACCCTATCTATGCCTTTCATAATTTTATACACCTCTATTAAGTCTCCCCTCATCCTCCGTCTTTCCAGTGAGAACAACCCCAGTTTCCTCCGGGTGCTCCGGTTTCCTCCCACAGTCCAAAGATGTGCGGGTTAGGTTGATTGGCTAAACTAAATTGCCCCTTAGTGTCCCGGGATGCGGGGATGAGCGGGTAAATATGGGGGTTAGAGGGATTAGCAGGTAAATATGTAGGGATATGGGGATAGGGCCTGGGTGGAATTGTTGTCGGTGCAGACTCGATGGGCCGAATGGCCTCTTTCTGCACTGTAGGGGTTCTATGGTTCCCAATCTCTCCTCATAACTCAGCCCCTCCATACCAGGCAACATCCTGGTAAACCTCCTCTGTACTCTCTCCAAAGCCTCCACGTCCTTCTGGTAGTGTGGCGACCAGAACTGGACGCAGTATTCCAAATGCGGCCGAACCAACGTTCTATACACCTGCAACATCAGGCCCCGTCCTATAAAGGCAAGCATGCCATATGCCTTCTTCACCACCTTCTCCACCTGTGACGTCACCTTCAAGGATCTGTGGACTTGCACACCCAGGTCCCTCTGCGTATCTACACCCTTTATGGTTCATTTATCGTATAGCTCCTCCCTACATTATTTCTACCAAAATGCATCACTTCGCATTTATCAGGATGGAAAGATATTGACGCTATTGAAAGGGTATGGTGCAGATTCACCAGAACTGATACCAGAAGTGAAATGCTATTGATACCAAGGTCAAAAAATTCCAGACTTTAGTCAATGAAACAGTGAAGGCTAAGGGGATCAAAGAGGTTTCCAAAATTCATAGAATCCCTAACAGTGCAGAAGGAGGCCATTCGGCCCATTGAGTCTGCACCGACAACAATCCCACCCAGGCCCTATCCCCATAACCTCTGCTAATCCCCCTGACACTAACACACAATTTAGCATTGCCAATCAACCTAATCTGCAATCTTTGGAGTGTGGGAAGAAACGGGAGCACCTGGAGGAAACCCACTCAGACACGGGGAGAACATGCAAACTCCACACAGACAGTGACCGAGGATGGAATTGAACCTGGGTCCCTGGTGCTGTGGGGCAGCAGTGCTAACCACTGTGCTACTGTGCCACCCTTGAAAGCCTTTCAACGTAAACAGTGAAAGATTAGCTGTGTCTTTCCACTCTGGTGAAATCCTGGTGTTATTTATTATTTTTTCACCGCGCAACAACCTATTTCGATTGGTTGGTGAATTGGTAACTAGACGACATAAATACAACATCACCTTGCAAGCAAGCATTGCAAATAATTTAGCTTAACATTTTGGCTTTCTTGGGGGCGGGAGAGCTCTAAATTTTGTTTCCTTCACTAAAATAAAAGCTGATCCTCAACAATTGCCTAGCTGATGTCTCCTGCTGCTGTTGCTTTTGTTTCAAAATTACCGTGGTGTTTAAATTAAGTGGTTTTAAACACAAAATAGGAATTTTTTTTGCAAGATATAGTTTCACATAAAATTTTTACGTAGCAACTACAAGTTACGAACAAATGATTGTATACATAAGTACTTATTTTGCAGAGTCAGTTCTCTCGTACGTTTTATCACATCATTAAATGTGCAGATAGTAATTACCTGATCAAACACAACATAAACTAATTTAATCAAATACAACAGTTTGCACAACCCCAGATAACTGTTTAAATCTATTTAAAGATATTCAAGCAGTTCCTGGAAAGCTATAGAAGTTCCAAATTAATGCTGCAGGAAGTTTTATCTGTGCAAACAAATTGCATCCCAGGTTGATGCAAGGAAAAGGGTGCCACACACACACACATCTAGTTTGGCCATATCTGAACAGAAATAAAGAGAACGCTTGTCAAAACTATACCAAAAGATGTTTACTATTACCCGAAACACTACAATAATTCATCATGTATATCTATGCAAAGCGTGTCTGACAATGGCTGGACAAGTACATATCATTTAGGCTTTTTGTAGTTTTTTTTCTGATCAGTTACTTTATACTATTTACGTGCATTTGTTTCTCTAACTAAAAGTTCAGTTCCAATAACTTCTTATGAATACAGATGGCTGTCTCCTGACATTGTTCACATTTTCTGGGATATGATAAACTGACTGTCTCAGTATATGAGTATTAGTATGTGGCAATTGGAAATATTCAGAGCTGCTCTGAATTGGACATGGTCTATCAGGATTGAATAAATTGCAAGTAGACTGGAGGCTCAGGTTAAAAACCAACTTTATTTTTCAAAACATGAGATGCTTCCAAATTTGTAATGAAGTGGAACAGCGCGATTAAACAACACCTCAATTTTAAAATTCTCATCATTATTTGCAAAGCCCACCATGGCCGTGTCCCTCCCCATCGCTGAAATAGAGTCCTACATTCTCTGAGATAGCTGTGCTCCTCCAGTTCTGGCTTCGTGAGTATCCCGGATTTACTTGTTTCACCATTGGAGATAGTCCCTCAGCTGCTTTGGCCCTAGAACTCTGGGATTTCCTCCTTAAATTTATATGCCTCTCTACCTTACCTGCCTCTTTTACGACACCTATTTCTTTGACCAAGCTTTGCTTACCTGCCCCAATATTGCCGTGTGGCTGGTGTCATATTTTGTTTTACAATATCTCTGTGAAGTGCTTTGGGGCATTTTATTAAATTGAAGACACCATACAAATACAAGTTATTTGGTGTTCCAAACAAATGCCTTTCGCACGTTTGGCAGTGTGGTGGTTATGGTACTGAACTTAAAACCCAGAGGTCCTGAATTCAAATGCCACCATAGTAAATTGAAAATTGAACTCAGTAAATTCGGCAATCTGTGGGCATATTATCCTGTCAATTTCTGGACGTGGTATTCTTTTTCTTTCACATTCATGGTAATTATTTAAAAATATGAATTGTATAGAGTATTTTTTGTTTGTACTGGAGGAGCACATTTGCACATTCCTTTGATACTGGTGCGTGTGACAAAATTCATTCAGCAATTGGGCAGAAAAAAAATCGGGGGAACATTGGAAGCAACAGCGTTTGAAAAGCAAACATTTTCAATGAAGATAAAAGGCAACGACGAATAAAAGGAGGAAAATGAGAGAAATGCTCATGGATGTATAGTAGGGAGTTGCAAAGTGATGGCTAGGAACACCACATCGCTTTCTCAAGTCAATCAGTTAAATATGAACAAAGGTTTTTACCACAGTGCCATTTAGATGGGATGGTTCAGCCGGGAGAAATTAATTTGCTCCATTAAATAAGTGAATCAGAAAGAAGCTACGTGCACGTAAGCTTTTTAAAATGTTACCAGAAAATTTACCCTGGTCTTACACACAGTTTGATGTAGGGAATGGTCAGTGGATTTGTTGCAATGTCTCTTGGCCAGTTACAATTACGTCTCTGGAGCGTGGAACAGTAATTTTTGAATTTTTTAAAAATTAAAACATAAATTGCAGGTTTTACCTTTACCAGAGAATATTCAAACTCCAAGAATGTTGTCAAATTTGCTAAAGGTGAATGAGGATGTATAACTGATGCTTAACAAATCTAGTAACTTCAGAGCACCGATCAAAACAAATAGAACACTGAACCATTCTAATCCATACAGTGCAAATCTAAGTCAGCCATGCTAAATCTGGGCGGCACGGTAGCACAGTGGTTAGCACTGCTGCTTCACAGCTCCAGGGTCCCGGGTTCGATGCTCGGGTCACTGTCTGTGTGGAGTTTGCACATTCTCCTCGTGTCTGCGTGGGTTTCCTCCGGGTGCTCCGGTTTCCTCCCACAGTCCAAAGATGTGTGGGTTAGGTTGATTGGCCAGGTTAAAAATTGCCCCTTAGAATTCTAAAATGCATAGGTTAGAGGGATTAGCGGGTAAAATATGTGGGGGTAGGGCTGGGTGGGATTGTGGTCGGTGCAGACTCGATGGGCCAAATGGCCTCCTTCTGCACTGTAGGGTTTCTATGATTTCTATGATTTCTGTGCTGTGCTCAAGTTAGATCCCAGTTTCAGGATTGGATACAGTTTCTAACTACTGAGACACAGGGAGCTATTCGAGCCTTGGAGTGCAGGATGAATGAAGCCACCAGAGTGAGCGTGGTTTCAAAAATCTGGCCCCTGATGAAAGCCCAGAGACACAAGCACAATCCAGTTGTCAAATTTGGTCTCAAAGAGAAATACAGTGTTTATGCTCGTAAAGAGCATAGTAAGTATAAACTGGGAGCATGAATTCCAAACTAAACCATGAAAGTAGATGAGGGATATAGGAAGAGAAGTAGGTCATTAGCCCCATGAGCATATTCCACCATTCAATTTGCTACCCCTTCCCTGGCTCAGGTCTGTAACATCCTTATTGCACAAATGTCTATTATCACAGTTTTGACATTTTCCATCAACCTAGCCTCATCAGCTTTCTTGGGGGAAGACAGTTCCAGATTTCCACTGTCCTTTGTATGAAGAAGTGCTTTCCAACATTACCCAAAGTTTGATTCTAAGGATACGCTTCCTTGTTCTGGGCTCTCCCACCAGAGGAGATGGTTTAGAACATAGAACATAGAACATAGAAAGCCACAGCACAAACAGGCCCTTCGGCCCACAAGTTGCGCCGATCACATCCCCACCTCTAGGCCTATCTATAGCCCTCAATCCCATTAAATCCCATGTACTCATCCAGAAGTCTCTTAAAAGACCCCAACGAGTTTGCCTCCACCACCACCGACGTCAGCCGATTCCACTCACCCACCACCCTCTGAGTGAAAAACTTACCCCTGACATCCCCCCTGTACCTACCCCCCAGCACCTTAAACCTGTGTCCTCTCGTAGCAACCATTTCAGCCCTTGGAAATAGCCTCTGAGAGTCCACCCTATCCAGACCCCTCAACATCTTGTAAACCTCTATCAGGTCACCTCTCATCCTTCGTCTCTCCAGGGAGAAGAGACCAAGCTCCCTCAACCTATCCTCATAAGGCATGCCCCCCAATCCAGGCAACATCCTTGTAAATCTCCTCTGCACCCTTTCAATGGCTTCAACATCTTTCCTGTAATGAGGTGACCAGAACTGCGCGCAGTACTCCAAGTGGGGTCTAACCAGGGTCCTATAAAGCTGCAGCATTATCTCCCGACTCCTAAACTCAATCCCTCGATTAATGAAGGCTAGTACGCCATACGCCTTCTTGACCGCATCCTCCACCTGCGAGGCCGATTTAAGAGTCCTATGGACCCGGACCCCAAGGTCCTTCTGATCCTCTACACTGCTAAGAATGGTACCCTTCATTTTATACTGCTGCTCCATCCCATTGGATCTGCCAAAATGGATCACTACACACTTATCCGGGTTGAAGTCCATCTGCCACTTCTCCGCCCAGTCTTGCATTCTATCTATGTCTCGCTGCAACTTCTGACATCCCTCCAAACTATCCACAACACCACCTACCTTGGTGTCGTCAGCAAACTTACCAACCCATCCCTCCACTTCCTCATCCAGGTCATTTATGAAAATGACAAACAGCAAGGGTCCCAGAACAGATCCCTGGGGCACTCCACTGGTCACTGACCTCCATGCAGAGAAAGACCCCTCCACAGCCACTCTCTGCCTTCTGCAGGCAAGCCAGTTCTGGATCCACAAGGCAACAGCCCCTTGGATCCCATGCCCTCTCACTTTCTCAAGAAGTCTTGCATGGGGGACCTTATCGAACGCTTTGCTGAAGTCCATATAGACCACATCCACCGCTCTTCCTTCGTCAATGTGCTTGGTCACATTTTCAAAGAACTCAACCAGGCTCGTAAGGCACGACCTGCCCCTGACAAAGCCGTGCTGACTACTTTTGATCATACTAAACTTCTCTAGATGATCATAAATCCTGTCTCTCAGGATCCTCTCCATCAACTTACCAACCACTGAGGTTAGACTCACCGGTCGGTAATTTCCCGGGCTGTCCCTGTTCCCTTTCTTGAATATAGGGACCACATCCGCAATCCTCCAATCCTCCGGAACCTCTCCCGTCTCCATCGACGATGCAAAGATCATCGCCAAAGGCTCCGCAATCTCCTCCCTCGCCTCCCACAGTAACCTGGGGTACATCCCATCCGGTCCCGGCGACTTACCAACCTTGATGCCATTCAATAGTTCCAACACATCCTCTTTCTTTATGTCCACATGCTCGATCCTTTCTGTCCTCCGCAATCCAGCAGTACAACCACCCAGATCCCTTTCCACCGTGAATACCGAGGTAAAGTATTCATTAAGCAGCTCCGCCATTTCTAACGGTTCCGCACAAACTTTTCCCCCTTCACCTTTTAAGGGTCCTATGCCTTCACATCTCATCCTTTTACTCTTGACATATTTGTAGAAAGCCTTGGGATTCTCCTTAATCTTTCTCTCTGTCAAACCCTTTAATCAGTTGAGACACTTTATAATTAAATCACCCTTTCATTTTCTACTGCCTAGGGAATACAACCCTAGTCATTGTGACCTACCCTCATAATTTAACCCTTATGGCTCCAGAGACTGGTCTAAATTGGTAAAATGCAAATTAAGGACGGATGCCAGTTAGGCTTTTTAAAAAATAACAGAGTAATTAACATGTAGAATGGGATCCCCTCATGTCTTGGAAGCAAAAAATATTCAAATCATTTAAATTAGCATTAGCTGCAGTGGGGGCTTATTTCTGGATGGATGAGTGAAAATCAGGGAGCTGGGATGGGTAAATAGACTTTATCATTCAAATCTATCGTGATCTTTAATGCACGATGCTTTTTAGTGCCGGTTTACATTCTGCAGAGACATCACAAGCGGAGAAGTTTGAGGCAGGACTTACCGTAACTTCACATTCTGGCCAGTGTACGATTCATAAGGCTTTTCTACATGTGTAAACTCAAAGTCAAATGTCTGGGACTGTGTCATCTCACCAGGTCGGGCCAGGTCTTTTACCAGAGACACAAACTCATGGTGATTCCCTCGGTCGTAGTACAACTCTGTTAACAGAAAGCACAACAACTTCAGTTATATATCCTACAAACAAAATCTTTCCTCTCCAATTGTGGTGCGCGTCTCCTAAAGTCAGTAATGTTATGCCATGAAGATTTGAGAGAGCAAGTTAGTCTTGGAGTTTTTCCAATTTCCTACTTTTATATTACCCATTCCACTGAAATATAATTCCGCAACATAGCAACAATCCTCTCATACTTCACAGGAGAAGACATTCCTTCACGCCGAATCTAGACAAAACTTTTGGCAGGCTTTCAGTGTTTCACATTTGTACAGAATAAGGTATTTTTGAGAGAGAAAACAAAAAAACAAAAGAAAAACCAAAATTCCATTTCACAATTTGCCACCCAATTCAGAAGGCATTGCCAAATGAAGCAGGTTGTGTGAAATACAGGCAGACAGTGCACGGGAAAAAACTGCTTACAAATGCTACTTTAACCTTATACAATTTTATTGTGGTCAATACAGTAAATTAGTTTTCTCAAATTCAGTTTTATTTTAAATCTTAACCACCTTTCTCCACAAGTGATTCTACCGGCGGACAAGTTGATTTTTCACAAAGGCAATGCAAATATTTACATCTTATATTCATTCTACAATTATGTTGAAGATCTGGACTGCTGAAATTTCCCAAACACTGCACTGAATTGCAGAGGTACACACGCTAAAATTGCACAAGATTTGAATCTCACCCTTTGTTGTATTCGTATTTTATACTTTTAAAAAAACATTTGTTTTCTCTACGGAAGAGTCGCCAAGTCACAGATTTACCACTGTTAGCTCATCAGACCAGATGCCTTCCAGATGGTCACAATCCATTCGACAAATAACCTATTTACTGTAATTAAATTATAATCGCCTCAAGCCAAGCTGCTCCAGTGCACTTGCATCTACCCAAAAAATTGCCCAGGTATGTCCTGTCATAAGAAGAACATAAAAACATAAGAACTAGGAGCAGGAGTAGGCAATTCAGCCCCTCTGCCTTTCAATATGATCGTGGCTGATCCCATCTCGGCCTCAACTACACTTTCTTGCTCATTCGCCATAACCCTACAACCCCTTACTAATTTACTCAATGACCCGGCATCCACCGCACTCTGGGGTAGTATATTCCACAGATTCACCATCCTTTGAGAGAAATAATTTCTCCTCATCACTGTTTTAAACCTGCTACGCCTTATCCTAAAACTATGACCTTTTGTTCTCGATTCCCCCACAGGAGGAATCATCTACTCTATGTCTACAAATCTAATCTAGTCAATTATCACTCCATCAGTCTACTCTTAATCAGTAGCAAAGTGATGGACAGATATTATCGACAGAGCTATCAAACGGTGCTTATTCATCAATAGCATGCTAACTGACAGTCAGTTTCGTTCTACCAGGACCATTAAAAGTTCCAGGCCCTCATTACAACCTCAGTCCAAACATGGACAAACAGCAAATTCCAGTGATGAGACGTGAGTGACTGCTTTTGACACACGTTTGTTCAAATGTGTCACAAAGGAGCCCAAATAAAACATGAAGCCATTGGGAATCGAGATGAAAAACTCTGGCTGGCATCATATCTAACACAAAGGACTGCAGCTCTGTTGGGGGTAAATCCTCTCGGCCGAAGGACATCACTGCAAGAATACCTCAGGACAAAACCCTAGGCCCAATCATCTTCAGCTGCTTCAATCACTTTTCTTCTATCATAAGGTCAGAAATTGCAACATTTGCTGGTGATTGTGGTGTCCAGTTGCATTTGTAATGCTTCAGATATTGAAATAGATTATGCCTGCATGTAGTAAAGCACGGACATCATGCAAGCTTGGGCTGATAACTGACCAGCGGTGTTCGGTGCTACACAAGCAATGACCATCTGCACCAAGGGAGAGTCTGAGCACCTTCTATCGACATCACCATCATTAAATCCCCCACAACATCATTGACTAGAAACTTAACTGTAATAACTCTAAAAATATTTTGGTTACAAGAGCAGGTTTGACATTCTGTGGCCATTAACTCACCTTCTGGCTTCCTAAAGGCACAAGTCAGAAGTACATAAATACGTTTGCTTGGATTGGTACAGCTCTAACACGCTGAAGGTGGTCAACATCACCCAGGACAAGCAGCCTGATTGATTGGCAATCAATGCATCGCCACAAGCATTCATATTCTCCACCTGCAGTGTATAATGTTTGCAGTGCCTATCTACAAGATGCACTGCAGCAATTTGCTAAGGTTTCTTCAACAGTACCGCCCAGATCCTCAAACCCCCAGAAAGCAAAGGGCAGCAGAACTGTAGGACCACCACCACATAACCTTTGATTTTGTTTTTCTGGAGTTCACAAATTATTTAAGTGGGGAGCCCTTTTAAATTGAACACTGATCGCTACCTCCAAGTAAAACATCATCCCAATTTGGAAAGTGTACTAATGTTCGCGGCGACATGGTGGCACAGTGGTTAGCACTGCTGCCTCACAATGTCAGCGACCTGGGTTCAATTCCGGCCTCGGGTCATTGTATGTTTGGAGTTTGCCCATTCTTCCCATGTCTGCGTGGCTTTCCTCCAGGTGCTCAGGTTTCCTTCCACACCCCAAAGATGTGCGGGTTGGGTGGATGGGCCATGCTAAATTGCCCCTTAGTGCCAGGGGGATTAGTAGGGCAAATATGTGAGGTTACGGGGATAGGGCCTGGTTGGGATTGTTATTGGTGCAGACTCAATGGGCCGAATGGCCTCCTTCTGCACTATAGGCACTCTACGATTCTATGTTCCTTCATTGTTCCTGGGTGAACCATGGGAATAACTTCACCACATGGATTGCAACACTTCAAGAAGCCATCTCACCAGTATCTTCTGAAGGATATGTAGGGCTGGTTAACCTCTCCTAGCCCCACCAATGATGCCTATGCTGCATGAATGATTGAAATAAATTAAACAAAATAATTTTGTTCAACAAAATAAAACTTCCAATACAGTGAAGGGTTACACAACTGGTTTCACAACCTTCCGCCAACCTGGACCAATTTGTCAGTGGTCCAATGTTTCCCCACAAATGGCTTTAATAATATTTGGTATCAGATAATGATTGTGTTTACATATTGACACCCCTCCTTCTTAAAAAATGTAACAATATCCTTCTCAGTCATCGATTACCACACAAATGATATGAAATTGAGCCACGCAATATCTGCAAGGATGTTAAAACAGTTTGCAATTTTTAAAAATACACAAATAAATATGATTATGCCCATGTGTTCATATCAATACTGCAAAATTTCAGTGCATCCGTGCAGGAAGTGTAGGATTACTTAAAAAAAAAGAAACATTTATACTGCAAATAAATTTGGGGGGAAATAAAGGAAAGAAATCAGCAATTTTAACGCTTCCTAGTGGATATTAATAGATCGGTTTTTTAAAAAATCGTTCCTCTTTTCTTTCATCAAGTGGAGCATTACAGAGTTCCAAACTCACGCTTTGACTATCATTGAAAGTTGCAAGGAGTTTACGTTGAAACAGGTGGTGTACAGATTGTTCCTGTGAGAACTTGGGAAAGACTGTTTCACAGGAACAATTACGAGATGGTAGTCAATAACATCTCCTTGTTATTGAATTCCAAAGTTCGAGCTTCATGCCAGAAGATTAGAGTTAGTAGATGCTCAACTTCATAAAGTATCAACAACTTTGCTGTTAGAATCATGTTAGTAAACCTTTCACAACACAAAACAAGGCATTTAATTGTTTACTGGTACTGAAAAGCATCTGCAGTATCTAGACATGGGACCCCAGGTAGATAATAGCAGGAAAAGTTAATGAAAGTTTATCTTGCTCCAGGCAGAATACCTTTCACATAACATCACACAAAAGACACTGTGTGAACCCATATAGAAAAGAATCTACCCTAACCAAATTCTTGTTTGTCCTTTGACAATGTTTGTGACCATGTTCATTATCCAGGGTTCTGGTGATTATATAGGTGACTGCTAAGGTTTATTCATGCCCAGAAGATTGTGCTGTAAATAGGGCTGCAAACAATTGCAGTTTGGATAAATTGCTGGCTCTTAATTTACTCTCCTTTCATTTTCTCACTGCCTCTGATATGCTTTCAAAGGAGGCTGCATGATTATTGTTTCATTGCAGGTGCCATGATCTTCACACAGTGGTTGGTAAGTTGATGGAGAGGATCCTGAGAGACAGGATTTATGATCATCTAGAGAAGTTTAGTATGATCAAAAGTAGTCAGCACGGCTTTGTCAAGGGCAGGTCGTGCCTTACGAGCCTGGTTGAGTTCTTTGAAAATGTGACCAAACACATTGACGAAGGAAGAGCGGTGGATGTGGTCTATATGGACTTCAGCAAGGCGTTCGATAAGGTCCCCCATGCAAGACTTCTTGAGAAAGTGAGAGGGCATGGGATCCAAGGGGCTGTTGCCTTGTGGATCCAGAACTGGCTTGCCTGCAGAAGGCAGAGAGTGGCTGTGGAGGGGTCTTTCTCTGCATGGAGGTCAGTGACCAGTGGAGTGCCCCAGGGATCTGTTCTGGGACCCTTGCTGTTTGTCATTTTCATAAATGACCTGGATGAGGAAGTGGAGGGATGGGTTGGTAAGTTTGCTGACGACACCAAGGTAGGTGGTGTTGTGGATAGTTTGGAGGGATGTCAGAAGTTGCAGCGAGACATAGATAGAATGCAAGACTGGGCGGAGAAGTGGCAGATGGACTTCAACCCGGATAAGTGTGTGGTGATCCATTTTGGCAGATCCAATGGGATGAAGCAGCAGTATAATATGAAGGGTACCATTCTTAGCAGTGTAGAGGATCAGAAGGACCTTGGGGTCCGGGTCCATAGGACTCTTAAATCGGCCTCGCAGGTGGAGGATGCGGTCAAGAAGGCGTACGGCGTACTGGCCTTCATTAATCGAGGGATTGAGTTTAGGAGTCGGGAGATAATGCTGCAGCTTTATAGGACCCTGGTTAGACCCCACTTGGAGTACTGCGCGCAGTTCTGGTCACCTCATTACAGGAAAGATGTTGAAGCCATTGAAAGGGTGCAGAGGAGATTTACAAGGATGTTGCCTGGATTGGGGGGCATGCCTTATGAGGATAGGTTGAGGGAGCTTGGTCTCTTCTCCCTGGAGAGACGAAGGATGAGAGGTGACCTGATAGAGGTTTACAAGATGTTGAGAGGTCTGGATAGGGTAGACTCTCAGAGGCTATTTCCAAGGGCTGAAATGGTTGCTACGAGAGGACACAGGTTTAAGGTGCTGGGGGGTAGGTACAGAGGAGATGTCAGGGGTAAGTTTTTCACTCAGAGGGTGGTGGGTGAGTGGAATCGGCTGACATCGGTGGTGGTGGAGGCAAACTCGTTGGGGTCTTTTAAGAGACTTCTGGATGAGTACATGGGATTTAATGGGATTGAGGGCTATAGATAGGACTAGAGGTGGGGATGTGATCGGCGCAACTTGTGGGCCGAAGGGCCTGTTTGTGCTGTGGCTTTCTATGTTCTATGTTCTACATTGACCCTGGAGCTTGAAGCTGTCATCTGCATCCTCCCTCAGTCTCTGACTTTCCCTCCCTCAGTCTCAACCCTCACTCCATCACTCTTGTCTTGACTTTGCCGATCCTCAAGCTACTTGCCATCATCCTTGCTCAAACTTTCATTCACCCTGGAGCTGTCCCCTCTATTGATCTGTCCTTTACCCCAATACTCTTAACTCCCTTTGACGTCAAAACTCAAAGACTTCAATATTGTTGTGGCACTTTCTTTGACTGTCACAATGGTACTGCTTGGCATGCCAGTTTGGGGGAGCAACTCAATATCTGGTCATTTGTCCTGCTATCTAATCTGCAGCAACTTCCAAAGGCAACTCAACTGGAAGCAGCTGAGCTTCTTGGCATGACACTGGTACACAGTCCCAGTCTCATACGTATACTGCAAACTTTGTTTGGTAGGCAGACTTGGACCATAAGAAATAGGAACAGGAATAGGCCATTCAGCCCCTCGAACCTGCTCCACCATTCAACAGGATCATGGCTGATCACACATTCCTCACGTCCACTTTCCTGCCCTTTTCCCATAACTCTCGATTCCCTTACTGATCAAAAATCTATCTACCTCAGCCGTAAATATACACAGGGATTCTGGCGCCACAGCTCTCTGTTGTCAAACTTTGTTCCTAAACTGATGTTTAAAGTCTGCTTAAGGTTACAAGTGTATGTGTCTTGTCGTCAATATAGACAGCTCAGGAGAGTGTGCTGCCAAGATAAGTGAACTTATCCGTTGCTGACAAGTTCTGGTTATGGACTGAAACCTTTAGTCCAAGATAAAGTTTTCCAGGAGCAGGCTGGTACATTACTTCAATTTTAGAAACATAGAAACTAGAAGCAGGAATAGGCCATTCAGCCCTTCGAACCTGCTCCACCATTCATTTTGATCATGGCTGATCATCAAATTCAACATCCTGATCCTGCTCCCCCCCTCCACTCCCACCAAGAGCTTTATCTAATTTATTTTTGAAATCACACAATGTTTTGGCCTCAACTACTTTCTGTGGTAGTGAATTCCACAGATTCACTACTCTGGGTGAAGGTATTTCTACTCACCTCGGTCCTAAAAGGTTTGCCCCTTATCCTCAAACTATGACCCCTAGTTCTGGACTCCCCCTCATTGGGAACATTCTTTCAGTCTAATCCTGTTAGAATTTTATAATTGACCTCCAATCTTGGAGACCTCAGTTGGAGCTTTGCCAATAGACAGGAATATGACTGTGTCTAATGTTTCTAACAGCATGGGAGGATAGTTGGGAGGATGGTCAGGAGGGAAGTTGATGCTAACCTGTTCAATCAACCCTCAAATCCATTTTTAAAGAGAGGGCAGTAGACATTTAGAAAATTATAACACAATCAGGCAGAATCAAGATAGCTTTGTGAAAAAGAAATCATATTTAACAAACTCATTACAGCTCTTTGAGGATGTAACAAACAGGGTGCATAAAGGGGAACTAATAGCTATAGTGTATTTGGACTTCCAAAAGGCATTTGATAAGGTGTTACATAAAAAGTTACCACGCAACATTGATGCTTATGGTGTCAGGGCAGATAGATCAGCAAGGATAGAGGATTGGCTAACCAATAGAAAATACAGGTCTTAAGTTTTTCTCAATAAATGGGTTATTTTCAGGATGGTATACTGTAACCAGTGGAATGCCACAGGGATCTCTATTCATGACTTGGATGAAGGGACCTACTGTACCATAGCCAAATTTAAGTGTGTTATAAAGATACTTAGGAAAGCAACTTGTGAGGAGGATACAAAGTGTCTGAAAAGTGATAGAGATTGGTTGAGTGGGAAAAAATTGGCAGATGGAGAATAATGTAGGAAAATGAGAGATTGTCCACTTGTCAGAAAAGCAGAATATTATTTAAATGGAGGGACACTGCAGAATTCAGAGGGACCTGGGTGTTCTTGTACATCAATCACAAACATCAGTGTGCAGGTATAGAAGTAATTAGGAAGGCAAACAAAATATTTGCCTTTATTGCAAGGGGGATGGAGTATAAAAGTAGGGAAGTCTCACTACAACTGTACAGGACATTGGTGAGATCATACCTAGAAGTGGTGTGTGCAGTTTTGGTCACCTTAAGGAGGAACATACTTGAATTGGAGGCAATTCAGAGATGGTTCACTAAGCCGATTCCTGGATGAGGGATTTGTCTTATGAGAAAAGGTTGAGCGGGTTGGACATTTGCTCTTTGGATTTCAGAAGAATGAGAGGTGATCTTATTGAAACACATTGGATCCTCAGGGGCTTGAAAGGGTAAATACTGAAAGGGTATTTCCCTTCCTGGGGAATCTAGAACCAGGGGACATTTTCAGAATAACAGGACTCCCATTTAAGATGGAGGAGGAGGAACATCTCCTCTCAAAAGATCGTTAAGTGTTTGGAAATCACTTCCCTAGCGAGCTGTGGAGGCTAGGTCACTGAATATATTTAAGGCTGAGTGAAATACATTTTTGATTGACAAGGGAATCAAGGGTTATGTGGTTAGGGGTCAGGGGGGTGAGGCAAGCAACAAAGTGGAGTTAAGGCTTAGCTTTGTCAGATCAGCCATGATTTGATCGAATGGCAGAGCAGGCTCAAGGTACAAAGTGGCCCACTCATACTTCCCATCTCTAATGGGGAGGTGATGGCCTAGTGGTACTGTTGCTAAACTATTAATCCAGAAACTCAGCTAATGTTCTGGGGACCCGGTTCAAATCCCACCATGGCAGATGATGGAATTTGAATTCAATAAAAAATATCTGGAATTAAAGAATCTACTGATGAGCACGAAACCATAGTCGATTGTCGGAAAAACCCATCTTGTTCACTAATATCCTTTAGAGAAGGAAATCTGCTGTCCTTACCTGGTCTGGCCTACATGTGACTCTAGAGCCACAGCAATGTGGTTGACTCTCAACTGCTCTCGGGCAACTAGGGATGGGCAATAAATGCTGGACAGCCAGTGTCCGAAAATGTTCTTATGTTGATTGCTTATTAATTGATGCATTTTGACCGATTGGGGATGTGTTAAAGCGTTCTGCCCACTTTTTGAGAATTTGGGCTTTTTTGTGAACAGTGTTGGCACCAAGATTTGCTGATGAACCAGTAGAGTGGGATCTGCAGACAGATTTCAGAGCATCGTAGAATCTTTTCCAGTCTTTATCGTCTGTCTATGACTGAAGTTTGTCCAGCGAAGTTTAGAAACTCAGCAGTAAATCAGAAATGTACATCAAAATATTGCATGATCAGGGTTCGTCAGTAATTAACTGATACAAATTCATTCACAAGGTTTAATCCTTCATTCAAGTCTTTAATGCCATTTCCTATTCTATTGAGTGGGGCACTTGGCTTCAGTAAAGATTATCACTGGGCCTTTGCCACCATGATTTTATTGAACGCCATAAGTACGGTATAAAGCGTATATGATACACTGCAGCATACTAACTCAGGACCTTCCAAACTAATGATGCAGAAGTCTAGTTAAATGCATTGTGTGAGAATTATTCCATCAGAATTAAATGAAAATCTAACCAAAAGTCGTGGAATCCATCCATCCATCCACTTTACATACAGACAATCTTAACAACCTTGATTTCTCTGCATAGGATGACAAGTTTAAGTTAATAGCAATAACACCCATTAGTGACATTCTTGGTATAATCTGCTTTGCAAATGATCTTAATGCTTATTCAGCTTCATTGGCTTTTACTGTCTCATACAATTCCTTCATAATGGGCTTTATGACTTAACTAATGTACAACAGATCATGCGCCTTCTGAGCAGTCTAACAATCAAGTTTAAAAATAGTACACATTTTCAATGGAGGACCCTGTAGCCTAAGCTGCCATGACATTCTATTAAATAGCAAACTAGCAATACCCAGAAAGTTGCAGAATTCTGTAGTCAGCTCTTGAGTTTAGAATTTGCCTTGTTTATATTGTAGGACAGGTTCCACAGCCACTGAGGAACAAAAATGCTGCATCTGCAGTTGTTTTAATGGTCCATGACTATGTACTTTGCTTTTGCTCCTTCACCAGACACAGGTGGGCGTCTGTCTTTATAATTTATTACATGTACAACAAAACAGCTGGAAGTTGACTGAGGGAACCACCTTCATTGGTCTTTTGAGTACAGTACTGCCAAATTTATCGACCAAAACCACTACTGCAGATGGCAGCATTCCAATAAAGCAAAGTGATTAAGAATATTTCAGGTTAAGTATCCCAAGTAAAAGTGCATGTACTTTGCAGTGCTGATTTTGGGGAATCATCACTGCCCTGTCCTTTTGCTACTCCTCTCCAATTTACACTTTCGCGGCATCCTCATCGATCAAGCATAGACAGAAGAATCAGAAAATTGAGTGATTATTCACAGCCCACCTTAAAATGTAGGTCTTTGATCCAGTTTAAATAAGATGTTGGTGTTTTTTTACACATTCTAATGCGGTCAGTGGTGAAAAAATTGGCACATATCCCAATGCTTATACTTTTGGCGCCTAAAGGTTTTTCAAACAAACAGAAGCACGATTTGTATTACTGACATTATATCACTGCAGAGCTGTTGTTTTTGGATTTAGACATTGGCACAATAACCACTAATCAAGGGCAACTATATAAAAAGGCAGATGTTGTGATGGTAGACCCTAATTGTTGCTAAAAGCCCACCAACGACAGAGACATTGGCAACCAAGGTACCAAAAGATGGAGTTCTTACGTGGTTGAAATTCACCAACTCAGCAGTCCCTGATGGGCAACCTTAACTTCTGCATTCAAGAAATAACGTCACGAGAGATTTACATTGAATTTTGCAGGCATTTTGTGCAGACTTTTTCTGTCGATACTTCATGTGTTGAGGAACTTCTGTGCTGTTAGAAGCACGAGGCCCGAGTTTGTTTCTAGAAGCTCTTGCAGTACTGATTCTATCATGATCTTGTACAGGGCTAAGAATTCAGCAAAATCTCTCATTATGTGAACATGGATGGCACGGTGGTTCGCACTGCTGCCTCACAGCTCCAAGGATCTGGGTTCAATTCCCGGCTTGGGTCACTGTCTGTGTGGAGTCTGCATGTTCTCCCCTTGTCTGTGTGGGTTTCCTCCGGGTGCTCCAGTTTCCTCCCACAGTCCAAAGATGTGCGGGCTAGGTGCATTGGTCATGCTAAATTGCCCCTTAGTCTCCCGGGATGCGTAGGTTAAAGGGATTAAGGGGGTAATTTACGTGGGGTTACGGGGATAGGTGGGATTGTTGTCGGTGCAGACTCGATGGGTCAAATGGCCTCCTCCTGCACTGTAGGATTTCTATGCTTTTTATGACAAACCAATTCCATCTTAATCACATTGGCTAGACTGAATCTGGGAACAAAAATATTGTTTTCTCAGGATCCCAAATGTTTCTCACTGGATACATTTTTATTTAAGTAAAGCAAGCTCTCTAGAAAATGTCCACATCAGCTCCCAATTTTGGACTTTGCATTTTCTCTTCAGCGTAGAGATCATGTGTCACCCCGGTGTCTACACATCTATATTTTCCTGAATGAATCAAATGTGAAGCTAAACGCTCTGCAGAAATTATCCATGTTAATAAAAAGATAACTCAAGGACATTCACTAGTTCAGTGATGAAATTAAAAAAATTAACTGGAGTTCTCACCATGATCATTTCTTGAGAGACTCCTATTTCTCATTTATATATTGCCCGCGGTGAGATCATCTGGAAGCATGATTCATCCTACAGGTAAAGATAAAGCTTTCTCACTTCAGCATTCTGCTCAATGCCACGATTACTGCTGTTGTTGAATTACTTGCCAGAAATTTCTGTCGCATATCATTGGCAAAAATTAGAGCTATCCTGTTTCCCTCCCCCACAGTAAATTCTCCAACATAACCCCAGATCCTAGATTGGCCAAGAGTGATTTGGCAGCACGGAGGCACAGTGGTTAGCACTGCTGCCTCACAGCGCCAGGAACCGGGGTTTAATTGCAGCCCTGGGCGACTATCTGTATGGAGTTTGCCCGTTCCCCCAGTGTCTGCATGGGTTTCCATTGGGTGCTCCAGTTTCCCCCCACAGTCCAAGATGTGCAGGTTAGGTGGATTGGCCATGCTAAATTGAACAAAGAACAGAACAGCACAGAAACAGGTCCTTCGGCCCACCAAGTCGGTGCCGACACAGATGCTTCTCTAAACTAATATTCTCTTGCCTCTACGTAGTCCATATGCTTCTATTCCCTGCCTATTCATGTATCTATCCAGATGCCTCTTGAACGTTGTTATAGAATCTGCTTCCACCACCTCCTCTGGCAGCGTGTTCCAGGCATTCACCACCCTCAGTGAAAAACGTGTCCCTTACATCTCTTTTAAACTTTTCCTCTCTTACTTTCTCTGCCTCCGAGTAATTCACCCTTCAACCCTGGGAAAAAGACTGACTATCCACTCTATCCAAGCCTGTCATAATTTTGTAAACCTCTATCAGGTTCCCCCCTCATCCTCCGATGTGCCAATGAAAACAATTCAGTTCGTTCAACCTTCCTTCATAGTCCATATCCTCCAAACCAGGCAACATCCCTGGTTTGGAGAATATGGACCCTTTCCAATGCATCAACATCCTTCTGGTAGTGTGGCGATTAGAATTGTACACTATACTCCAAATGTGGCCTAACCAAAGTCTTATACAGCTGCAACATGATTTTCCAATTTCTATGGTCAATGCCCTGAGCGATGAAGGACAGCATGCCATATGCTTTCTTGACCACCTGAGTTGCCACCTTCAGGGAAGCCCACCTCAGCCCACCAGCTGTCGAAATCCTAGTCCATATCTTTGTTACTTTTAGACTAAACAATTCCAACAGACTCCCAGCTGTTCTCTGTAAGTATGAAGTCATTTCCATGTGCTCGCCAACTTGAATTAGCTCCTAATTAAGCAATGCCTCAATTTTTAATTTTTTTATCCTTCTTTCCAAATTCCATCATAGAAAGCACTCGTCTACCTGTTATTTCCTCCACCCAAAAAGCCTTCTAAAATATCTAAGCTGCGCTAATTCTGGGTTCTTGTTCATCACCAATTTAAATCGCTCCAGCGTCATTCACCCAGGCTTCAGCTGATATACTTTCATGAACGTCTCTATCCAGCTTTAAAACATACCTCTGTGGGCAATCTTTTCATGGTAAAGTTTACAGCTCAATCAAGTCTCCCCTCAATCTCCTTTGCTCCAAGGAGAACAACCCCAGCCTTTCCAATCTAACCTTGTAACTAAAGCCTCCAACCCTGGAACCATTCTGGTAAACTCCTCTGTAACCTCTCAAACACCTACACATATTTCCTAAAGCGTGGTGACCAAAACTTGACACGATTCTCTAGTTAGGGCCTAACTGGACTTCAAGAATTTAGCATTACTTCCTTGCTTTTGTTTAATGTCTCTATGAAGCCCAAGATCCTATGCTTTGCTAACTACATTCGCTCAATATGTCCTGTTCAAAAATCATCTCCCTGAATACCTTCTTACACTGCTTGCTGTCAAATTCAGCTCTATAATGGTTCTGTGAGGCAGTGACATTGAAGGTACATTATACCAAAGGCTTCATTACTTTTCACTGTGCGCCAATACGTGACAATAAATCAAATCATTACAATAAGTGATTTATAAAGGTTCCACTGTACATAAAGTTAAAATCTTCATCTTCCAAACATTTCCAGGCTCATTCCATCCACCTCGTCAAATTATTTCAGACTTCATCCCTTCTGGCAGCCTTTGCTGCTCTCGCCGAACATTCTCCGCTTCCTACCATGGGAGGCAGGACCTTCAGACAACTCAGCCTGACTGTCCCTCTCTTGTGCATTATTCCACTACACCTTCAAAAGCCTCCTTATAAAGTCAATCTCTGGATTGGCCAACTGCTTAAACGTCCTTAGTTCTTGGGTCTGATATTGAAATGCTTCAAAATATTTTAATGTAACCCCCCCACTGAATTGATAAGTGCTGGCTCAGAAAGAGTGATGATCACAACTCAAATTAGCGAATGCAGACGGTATCATATAGATAGAATCATAGAAACCCTACAGTGCAGAAAGAGGCTATTCGGCCCATTGAGTCTGCACCGACAACAATCCCACCCAGGCCCCATCCCCGCAACCTTATGTATTTACCTGACTAATCCCCGTGACTAATGGTCAATTTAGCATGGCCAACCCATCTAGCCGGCACATCTTTGGAGTGTGGGAGGAAAGTGGAGCACCCGGGGGAAACCCACGCAGACACGGGGAGAACGTGCAAACGCCAGTTACCCGAGGCCAGAATTGAACCCAGGTCCCTGGCACCGTGTGGCAGCAGTGCCAACCACTGTGCCACCCCCTAGTTAACTCAGTCTCCAAGTTGGTGCTAGATTTACAGCTATGGAAAAAACAAGAGGCAAAACCTCCTCCTTTCGACAGATTCCACGTCCCAGTAGTCCGACAGTCCGGCACTGAGGGGCCCAGTTGGGAAGACCCGCCTCCCAACAGTTCAATAATTTACAGAGTAAATTCCACCGCACACACACTCGGGCCTTGGCGGCTACCTACCAATCTGCCCTATGAACTCGATCTTAATCCCCTGATGTTCCAGCCTCTTCCCGGGGTTTTTCAGAGTGACATTCACTTTCCCGGACACAGTCTCTCCATCGTAAAACAGGTAGTATTTATCCTTCTTGCCGTCCTCTGTCTTGTGCTCCACTCTTTTGCGAGTCTCGGCGTCGTTCAGCACAACGTCGATTTCTGCACTTTGCCCAAAACTGAAGAAGCTCATTCTGGTTGTTTTGCTGTAAAATGGAGGGAGGGGGGAAGGGAAGTTAAAAAAAAAGGAGATGCAGGGTGGACCTGAAGCCCCCTATCTCTGCCCACGGTGTGGAATAAGCAGTGAGCTTGGCCCTGTACAAATCCCAGCCCGGTGGCTGCAGGCTGCTCTCGGATCCTTTTCCTGTTTCTGTATCTCTGCAGCAACTTCGCCCTCGGACGCACCGCGCATGCGCCCCTTCACCCACCGCCCCCGAATACCGCGCATGCGCCCCTTCGACCACATCCCCCTAATACCGCGCATGCGCGCCTCTTCCGCCGTCTCACCGAATAACGCGCATGCGCCCCTTCGCCCACCGCCCCGAATACCGCGCATGCGCCCCTTCGACCACATCCCCCTAATACCGCGCATGCGCGCCTCTTCCGCCGTCACACCGAATAATGCGCACGCGCCCCTTCGCCCACCTACCCCCGAATACCGCGCATGCGCCCCTTCGACCACCTCCCCCTAATACCGCGCATGCGCGCCTCTTCCGCCGTCACACCGAATAACGCGCACGCGCCCCTTCGCCCCCGAGTACCGCGCATGCGCCCCACCGACTCCGAATACCGCGCATACGCCTCTTCCGCCGTCACACCCGAATCACGCGCACGCGCCCCTTTGCCCACCGCCCTCCGCCCCGAGTACCGCGCATGCGTCTTCGGCTGACGTGTCCCGTCACCCACCACTAACGCGACCCCCGCCCAGTAACACGAATGCGTCAACTTGGACTTCACAGGACACCACCTTTTCACCCTAGAATAGAATGAACATCTTTTTAAAAAAAATGTAAATTTCAATCCAGAGTGAATGAGCAGTATTTATATGAAATTTTGCCCCCTCCTTTCCCCAAAATCTTTGGACTATTTCTTTTGTCCAAGCTTAACATAGTGTCAGGATTACTGGATAGAAATCACGGATAAACGAATTATAGACGAGATTCAGTAAATCATTCAGAAGTGGTCCCGCCGCCCGTTTGAATATTTGTAATTCTAACTGACACAAAGCCGGGAAGCGAACCGCCCACTGCGCACGCGCAATAACGGTCACCAGGGATCCAATATTAAAAGAAAAAAACAAATTAGGATCCGGGCAGCAATTTAAGGCCTCCATGAATTCCGATAAATGCAAACACTACGAAAAAATTATAACATTTTCATTTTTTAAGCCATTTTTATCCCGTGGCTGTGTTGGGGGTTTAGTGCGCAGGCGCGGTGCCGGCTCTGTGTTTTGGCGGGTGAGTGGATTTTCAAATGGCCGCAGCGCAGCTGGTGTCCCGGCTGGAATCCTTCAAACTGCACCACATCAGCACAGGTACTGAACCCCGGGCAGCGGGAAGCTATCTTCCAATTGCAATATGTGCCCTAGGGAGGGATAAGTAATAAATGAATTGTCCATGTGCATGGGTATTGCTCATGTTCTTTTGGGAGAGGAGGGATATGTCAGGGTCAACATCAGACAAGATGTCCTGCTTTGCACTTCTGAAATTCTTTCATAGTAAATCATCTCAACTCAAACTTTATGTTCCGCCGCATGCCTGATCGTTCATATGCCGCCCGTACATAACGTTTTATTAGTGTCACAAGTCAGCTTACATTAACACTGCAATGAAGTTACTGTGAAAATGGTTCAGCTGAAAATTACTGATGAAACTACTACAGGTCTTGGTTGTCATTGACTGCATATCTTGCAATTTATAAAGTTCTCAGTGTGCTAATTGCAGATGCAGACACTAGGTAAGGGTGGCATGATGGCACAGTGGTTAGCACTGCTGCTAATTCCCGGCTTCGGGTCACTGTGTGTGGAGTTTGCACGTTCTACTCTTGTCTGTCTGGGGGTGCTCCGGCTGCCTCCCACAGTCCAAAGATGTGTAGGCTAGGTGCATTGGCCATGCTAAATTGCCCCTTAGTCTCCCAGGATGCTGCCTCCATCTTTGGAGTGTGGGAGGAAACTGGAGCACTCAGAGGAAACCCACACAGACATGGGGAGAAGGTGCAAACTCCACATGGGCAGTCACCTGCAGCTGGAATTGAACCCAGATTCTTGGGGTTGTGATGCAGCAGTGCTAACCACTGTGCCACCCTTAATTTACTACGAACCCAGATCAACCAACCTTCTATTTCTGTGCACTATCAGAGGAATACCAAAAATTTGCAAGTTGATTCACTGATTCTATCACGATGTTTTAATTGTATTTGTGATACTTTTGTAAGTGGGTGTAGAGTGCTGTAAAGTGCAGTTATGTATCCAGTCTTACAAGGATTTTGTTAAAAATATACAATGTCTACTGTCCCGTTAAGGCAATGGAAAGACAGTTAGCCAGCCATCGCAAGTGGGATGAAAAGGAACATATTCTTCTTTTCCTGCTGCCCTCTGCCACCCCCGTGCATGAAAGATGCCATCTTTAGACTTGTACACGATTACTCTTCAAACGTTTCTCGAATGAGACATCAATAACTATTGTGCAACGTATGACCACAGAAAGCTGATCTCAGCTTTTGCTTATGGCAGGTGGGCGTCACTAGCTAGGTCAGCATTTATTGCCCATCCCTAATTGCTTTTTAGAAGGTGGTGGTGAGCTGCCTTCTTGAACTGCTGCAGTACCTGACGTGTAGGTACACCCATGGTGCTATTAGGGAAAGTGGCCCAGGATATAGACCCAGCGACAGTGAAGGAATGGTGATATATTTTCAAATCAGAATGGTGAGTAGCCTGGAGGGGAACCTCCAGGTTGTGGTGTTGCCAGGTATCTGCTGCCTTGTCTTGGATGATTGTGGTTAGAAAGTGCTGCTAAAGGAGCCTTCATTCATAGAAACCCTACACTGCAGAAGGAGGCCATTCGGCCCATCGAGTCTGCACCGACCACAATCCCACCCAGGCCCTACCCCCACATATTTACCCGCTAATCCCTCTAACGTACGCATCCCAGGACTCTAAGGGGCAATTTTTAACCTGGCCAATCAACCTAACCCGCACATCTTTGGACTGTGGGAGGAAACCGGAGCACCCGGAGGAAACCCACGCAGACACGAGGAGAATGTGCAAACTCCACACAGACAGTGACCGAGCCGGGAATCGAACCCGGGACCCTGGAGCTGTGAAGCAGCAGTGCTAACCACTGTGCTACCGTGCCACCCAAACCACTGTGCTACCGTGCCGCCTTGTGAGTTCCTGAAGTGCGTTTTTGTAGATGATACACACTACTGCCAATGTTTGTTGGTGGTGAAGGGATTGAATGTTTGTGGAACGGATACCATTCAAATGGGCTGTTTTGTCCTGAATGGTGTCAAGATTATTCAGTGTTGTTGGAGCTGCGCTCATCCAGGCAAGTGGAGAGTATTCCATCATACTTGTGCCGTGCAGATAGTGCACAGGTGTTGGGGAATCAGGAGGTGAGTTACTCGCCTTACGATCCCCAGCCATCTGACCTGCTTTTCTAGCCAAGGTTCAGTTTCTTGTCAATGGTAATCCCCCCCTCAGGATGTTGTTAGGGGAAATTAGCACATTGGTAATGCTATTGAATGTCAAGGAGTGATGATTAGATCCTCTCTTTTTAAGATGATCATTTCCTGGCCCTTGCGTGGCATGAATGTTACTTGCCATTTGTCAGCCCGAGCTTGGATATGGACTGCTTCAGTATCTTGGAGAGTCGTGAATGGTGCTGAACATTGTGCAGTCATCAGCGAACATCCCCACTTCTATCTTATGGTTGGAGGAAGGTCATTGTTGAAACTGCTGAAGACGGTTGGGCCCAGGACACTACCCTGAGATACCCCTGCAGTGATATCCTGGAACTGAGATGATTAACCTTCAACCATCACAACCATATTCCTTTGTGCCAGGTATGACACGAACCAGTGAAGGGGTTTCCCCCCTGCTTCCCATTGATTCCAGTTTTGCTAGGACTCCTTGATGCCACACTTAGTCAAATGCTGCCTTGATGTCAAGGACAGTCACTCACTTCACCCCTGGACTTCAACTTTTTTGTCCATGTTTGAATCAAGGCTGTAATGAGGTCAGGAGATGAGTGACCCTGGCAGAACGCAAATATGTCAGTTATTGCTAAGTAAGTGCCTTTTGATAGCATCGTTAATGACCCCTTCCATCATTTTACCGATGATCAAGATTAAACTGATAGGGTGGTACTTTCCCAGGTTGGATTTGTCCAGTTTCTTGTGTACTGGATATATCTGGGCATTTTTTGACATTGCTGGATAAGTGCTGGTTTTGTATCTGTACTGGAACAGCTTGGGTAGGGCTTGGCAAGTTTTGGAGCTCAAGTCTTCATTACTATTGCTGGAATATTGTCAGGGCCATTGGCCTTTGCAGTATCTGGTGCCTTCAGCTGTTTCTCAATATCACGTGGAGTGATTTGAAGTGGCTGAAGAGTGTCATCTGTGATGCTGCGGACATCTGGAGGAGGCCTAGATGGATTGTACACTTGGCACATTTGGATGAAGTTGTTGTGAATGCCTCAGCCTTTCTTTTCCACTAATTCAATCATTGAGGCTGGAGATATTTGTGGAGCCTCTTCTTCCAGTGAGTTAATTGTTTACCAATTGTCCGCATTCACAACTGATGTGGCAGGACTGCAGAGCTTAGATCTGAGCTGTTGGTTGCGGAGTTGCTTAGCTCTGTCCATTACTTGCTGCTTGGCACGCAAGTAGTCCTGTGTTGTAGCTTCACCAGGTTGACACCTCATTATTTGGGTAGGCCTCGTGTTGCTCCTGGCATGCTCATCAAAGAGTTTCTTTGAATCAGAATTGATCCCCAGGCGTGGTAGCGGGAGCATGCTGGGCCATGTGGTTAGAGATTAGAATCATACAGTGCAGAAGCAGACCATTCAACCCATCAAGCTTGCACCGATCACAATCCCACCCAGACCCAATCCCCGTAACCCCATGTATTTACCCTGCTAATAATCCCCCTGAGACTAAGGGTCAATAGCACGGCCAATCAACCTACCCCGCACTCCTTTGGAGCGTGGGAGGAAACTGGAGCACCCAGCGAACACGGGGAGAATGTGCAAACTCCGCACAGACAGTCACCCAAGGCTGGACTTGAGCCCGGGTCCCTGGTGCTGTGAGGCAGCAATGCTAACCACTGTGCCGTCCCTGATTGTGGTTTAATACAATTCTGCTGTTGCTGATGGCCCAAAGAGCCTTGTGGATGCTCAGTCTTGAGTTGCTAGATCTATTTGAAGTCTATCTCATTTAGCACAGTGGATGTGCCACACAATACGATGGAGGGTGTCCTCAATGTGAAGATGGGACTTTGTCTCCACAAATTATGTGCAGTGGTCACTTCAACTGACAAAGTCATGGATAGATGTGGCAGGATGGTTGGTGAGGACAAGGTCAAGTATGTTTTTCCTTCTTACTGGTCCCCATACCACGTGCCACAGATCCAGTGTACGTCCTTTAAGAGCAATGTGATGGTACTACCAAGCCACTCTTGGTGATGGACATTGAAGTTCCCCCATCCAAAGTACATTCTGTGCTGCCGCCATCCTTAGTGCTTCATCCAAATGGCATTCAACAGGGAAGAATGCTGATTCAAATCAGCAGCTTTCTTTGCCCATGTTTGACCTGGTGCCACTATGGTCTAGAGTCGATTTTGAAGACTCCCTATTGACCTTCTGCCACCACCTCTGCTGGTTGGGACAGAACAAATGTAAGAGTAGTGATGGTGTGACTGGGACATTAGCTGAAAGGTATGATTCTGTGAGTATGATTATGCCTGGCCTTTGCTTGACTGCTCTGTGAGATACCGCTCTCAATGTTGGCACAAGCCCCCAGATTTTGATCATCTAATATCTCCTTTCTCCTGATTTTTTTCCTCACCCTATCGGTAACTGCAACATTATGTTCTGCACCCCATCCTTTCTTTCTCCCCTATGCGCTCTGTGAATGGGATAAAAGCAAATTACTGCAGATGCTGGAGCTTTGACAAAGGGTCATCTGGACTCGAAACGTCAGCTCTTTTCTTTCCTTACAGATGCTGCCAGACCTGCTGAGATTTTCTGGCATTTTCTCTTTTGATGCTCTCGGAACATTATGTTTGATCTGTATAGCTTGCAAGAAACAATACTTTTCACAGTATCCAAATACCTGACAGTAATAAATCAATTATTGTATGGCTTCAGTGTCATATTTTGTTTTATAATGTTCCTTTGAAGTCATTTTCTAAATTTTTGTCGTGCCACCATCCATTTTTTTCTTTCACGTCTCCTTTTCTCTTCCACTGAACCTGCTTAAAACCATCTCTCTTTACAGTTCAAATGAAAGGAGAGTAACCTGAAACATAACTCTGTGTCTTTCTCTGTAAGCACTGAGTATTTGCAGAATTTTCTGTTTTGATATTTTCAAATGTGAGTGTGCACTCATTTTTTAGTATGATTTTTCCAGCCTGATAAGCTTCCTTCTCTTAACTCATGGCTGCAGGCAAACTGACGCTCTGGGCATTCTGCTCCCATGTCACCTCCAAGTCAGCTTTTGGCTGTCACCAGAGATTATCTACAAGCTGCAAAGTCCAGACAGTATAAACCCTCATCCCCCATGCCGCACCACTCAGGTTCTGAAGTTTGTCACAAGGGAGCTTGTACCTATATCCCTGCAGGCACACACTGCATGTACTACCCTTACGGTCTTTTATGTAAATATTAATGTGGTGGCTCTCGCCCACCTTGCACTTCAGCTTCCTCCTGTGGTCTAGTAGTATAGGCCACTGAACTGGTAGACTACAAACACAGAGTGATGCTCTGGGGTTCCAGGTTTGATTCTCGTCTTCATAGATGGTTAAATTTAAATTCCAAAATAAACCCACTTTGCACTTTTTAGCTGATATATCAATTATGTACCATATGTTTTATAAGAAAATGCTAAATGAACTTGCCTTTTTTTTCTGATTCTCATGGGCTTATTAGACTGCTAGCCATTGAAGGGAGCTAAATTTGCTGGTTGCCAGTTAAGGACCTTAAGGAATATGTTATAATGGCCATGAAGGTCATGGGGGATCATCAGTAGATCTCCCCATGGGCTTCTTGAAGTACGAACTTCCTTTGTTGAGCAAGTGGAGCCTCGCCCATGAGAAGTGGTCAGCAGGGCTGATTAAACTTGCTGCTCAACCCGGACGGGTGTTGTAGGTCCTGAGATGTAGACTGTCTAGCTCTAAGCTGCAAGCATGGCCCTTCTCTTTGCTGCACAATAAAGGGTGCTTGGTGACAGGAAACTGCCATCTGCTGAATTATTACACAGTAAATATTTAGTCAGACATTGCGAATTTAAGTAAAAGATTTGATGCTGTGTTAGAGATGTCAGGAGTCCAGCACTCTGGTAATAGAAATAGCAATTTGCATTAAGGTTCAACTTTACAAACTCTACTGGCATGCTGATAGATATTTGAAGGAGAATGATCTCTGAAGCCACTTGCAGGACTGCTTTTCTGGAGTTGAAGCCAAAATGTAAAAGTGCCTATGAAATGAAAACAGACACATCGCAAATATTGTTATGTCTAATTGTATTTTACCTATCCTTTCTCATTCTGATGAATATTGAAAGATGTATCAATTCTTGGTGGTCTGTTCCAGCTTGGGTGGATACCGTATGGGAGCTGGATTTTACAGAGACTGAGCCATTAGACTCGCGTCTTGAAGCAGAGATCACAGAAAATGGACTTGAAATATTCTCCCAACTTTACACAAGTCTTAAGGTTGTTGATCAGCACCTGCCAGCAGAGACATTGGGTGTAAGTATTCTGGATGGTTTGAATTTTCGCTTTAGTCTAATCACGGGCCAACAGTGCAAATTTGTGACTAAATTCATTGTTTCTTTCCTTTTATGCCTTACATTCTATTCAAGCAACAGTTTTGAAGAAGGTAGTAAGCCTTACTCTCTTTATTTAGTGCACTCATATTATGGAATTATAAAATCACACAGCACAGAAGGTTATCTGTCAGTAGTTATTAGGATGGGATTTTGCCCTCACCGGTTAAATCAGTAATGTTTTTCTATTTCAATTATCAAGTACTCATGTGTATTTTAACTATTGGTCTTTGGGAGCCTGGAAGCATTATGCAAAATTCTTTCCCCTGCTCTGTGAGGTAATGAAATTGTACACCCATAACTTAATGAATAGGCGATACAATTCATCATAACAAAGCTATCAAGAGTACCTTTTATGTGATGGTAGAATGGAAATTTACAATTTTCTAATGTTTGAGATAAGGGAGCAATATAGACCAAACTCATTCCCCTTTAAATAATGGTTGAGTGCTGTTAATCAAAGCCACATTTTCATATGCAGAAATTTTGATTTTATTGACCAGTCGCTGTAAAGAACAGAATTTTTATTTTATTGTGGATTCCACTTGTAGCACATAGACAGTTGGGTAAATTAGATTCAGCAATTGCCTTGAATGAAATCTGTAACAGGTGTAGAATGTATTTTGGTTTACTCATTTGCATCTATCTAGTCTAGAGGTTTATTCATCCAGGATTTCCAATATTGTCTGATTCATGAGCTGTTAATATGAAGAAGTCAAAAAAGGTTAGGTAATTGAGAAAAGAAAAAATTACAGAGGAGAAAATGAAAGCATTTAAAACTGAAAATATGCCTCAAAGTTAGAAAATAAAGAGGGGAAATAAATTCTTTTGAATTACCTACTTGATTATTTCCTTTTTGTTAGTTTTTCCAAGAATAAACAAAGAATAGTGCAGCACAGGAACAGGCCCTTCGACCCACCAAGTCTCTGCCGACATGGATGCCTCTCCAATCTAATATTCTCTTGCCTCTACGTGGTCCATATGCCTCTATTCCCTGCCTATTCATGTATCTATCTAGATGCCTCTTAAAAGTTGTTATAGAATCTGCTTCCACCACCTCGTCTGGCAGCGTGTTCCAGGTATTCACCACCCTCTGTGTGAAAAACTTGACCCTTGCATCAACTTTCCCCCTTTCACGTTCAACTTATGCCCCCGAGTAATTGACCCTTCGACCCTGAGAAAAAGAGTCTGACGGTTCACTCTATCCAAGCCTGTCGTAATCTTGTAAACCTCTATTAGAAACACCCCCCCCCACTCCTTCTTCATAGTCCATATCCTCTAAACCACGCAACATCCTGGGAAATCTCTTCTGCACCCTTTCCAATGCATCAATATCTTTCCAGTAGTGTGGCGACTAGAATTGTACATTATCCTCCAAATGCAGCCTAACCAAAGTCTTATACAGCTGCAACATGATTTTCAAATTTTGAAACTCAGTGCCCTGACCAATGAAGGTGAGCTTACCGTACGCCTACTTGACTACCTTGTTCACCCGAGTTGTCACATTCAGGGAACTGTGGATCTGCAGGCCTAGATCCCTCTATGCTAATATTTCTAAGGGCTCTACCATTTACTGTATACTTTCCTTCTGCAGTAGTCCTTCCAAATCACATCACCTCACATTTGTCCGTGTTAAATTCCATCTGCCATCTTTCGGCCCAGGTCTCCAGCTGATTTATATTCTGCTGTATCCTCTGACAATTCTCCTCACTATCCACAACTCCCCCAATTTTTGTTTCATCTGCAAATTTACTAATCAGACCACCTACATTTTCCTCCAAATCATTTATATATATATTATATATATATATATATATATTATATATATTACAAACAATAGAGGCCCCAGCACTGATCCTCGTGGAGCACCGCTTGTCACAGACCTCCAGTTAGAAAAGTACCCTTCCACTGCTACTCTCTGCTTTCTTTGCCCAAGCCAGTTTTGTATCCATCTTACCAGCTCACCTCGGACCTCATATGACTTCACTCTCTGTATCATCTGCCATGAGAAACCTTTTCGAAGGCTTTACTGAAGTCCATGTATACAACATCCACTGCCCTGCCCTGGTCAATTTTTCTTGCCATTTCAAGAACTCAATCGAGTTTGTGAGACATGACCCCCCCCTTCACTAAATCATGCTGCCTATTGCTAATAAGCTTATTCTCTTCCAGATGTGAGTACATCCTGTCCCTAAGAATCTTCTCCAATAATTTCCCCATCACTGATGTAAGGCTCACAGGCCTGTAATTTCCCGGTGTGTCTCATCTGCCCTTCTTAAACAGAGGAACAATGTTAGCTACTCTCCAATCCTCTGGTACCTCACCCATGGCTAAAGAGGATACAAAGATTTTGGCCAAGGCCTCAACATTTTTTTTCCCTTGCCTCTCTCAGTTTTCTGGGATAGATCCCATCTCACCTTGGGAACTTGTCCACCTTAATGTTTTTCAAAACCTCCAATACCACCTCCCTTTTTATCTCAACATGAACTAGAATGTCAACATCCTCCTTTCACCATCCACCACATCCTTCTCCTTTGTGAATATGATGTAAAGTACTCATTAAGGACCTCCCCCCTTATCTGGCTCCACACACACACACATTCCCTCCACGGTCCTTGAGTGAACCCACCCTTTCCTTAGCTACCCTCTTCCTCCTTATATACGCTTAAAAAGCCTTGTGATTCTCCCTAATCCTGCCTGCCAAGGACATTTCATGGCCCCTTTTAGCCCTCCTAAATCCCTGTTTAAGCTCTTTCCTGTTATCGTTGTATTCGTCAAAAGCCTTATCCTTTTTCAATTTCCTGAAATTTATGTATGTCTCCTTCTTCTTTTTCACTAAGCTCACAATCTCTCTTATCATCCAGGGTTCCCGAATCTTGCCATCTTTATCCTTCATTTTTACAGGGACATACTTGTTCTGAATTGTTAACAGCTAACTTTTAAAAGACTCCCATATATCAGATGCGGATTTACCCTCAAACAGCCGCCCCCAGTCTACATTCCCTAGCTCCTGCCTAATACTGTCGTGGTTAGCCTTCCCCCAGTTTAGTACTTCCAGACTGGGATTACTTCTATCCTTTTCTACAAGTATCTTGAAACTTATAGAATTGTGATCACTATTCCCAAAATGGTCCTCCACTGAGACATCAATCATCTGTCCGGGTTCGTTTCCCAGAAACAGGTCTAAGATAGCCCCTTCCCGAGTTGAACTATCTACATATTGCCTCAAGAAGCACTCTTGGACAAACTGAACAAACCCTGTCCCATCCAAGCCCCTGGCACTAAAGGAATCCCAGTCTATTTTGGGGAAGTTAAAATTGCCCATCATAATAACCCTGTTGCTTTTTTACATCTTCCCATAATCTGCTGACATCAGTTCCTCCACTTCACGTTGGCTGTTGGGAAATCTGTAGTACAACCCGAACAGTGTGATTGCACCCCTCCTGTTCCTGAATTTTACCCATATGGCCTCACTGCATGATCCCACCAAGGTGTTCACCCTCTATAGCTGTGACATTCTCCCTAATCAGTAAAACAATGAATTAAATGGCCTATTCAGTCAGCTGTCCAATTGCACAGTCACTGGAAATATCACAGCTTTGTTTCATCCTCATTCAGTGTCCACAAATGTTATATGCGCTGTTGGAATCTCTGAGCAATGATAACAGTGGGGATCCTACCTTCTTTTCCACTCTATAGATCCAGGACTCAGAAACTGATTGTGTGATCCCTTGTACTGCTCTGTCTCAAATCAGCTAACTCAACAAAAATTAGGAATCAAATCTCATGAGTCCTTAATTTCATTATCGATGAGCCTTTGATCAACTGTTCCTTATTCCAAGTTTTTTGCAGCATGAAGTTCATCTCCTGTAACATGAATAGACTGTCATCCACAAAGGCAGTCCCAATAATAATTTAAGTCATGTTATGATGTTATATAGTTGGAGTGGGAAGGGAAGCCCCATAGAAAATGCCTGTTTCTGGACCATAATCAACTGCTTTTTAAGATATTGTGCCTCTTCCACTGTCTCTAGTGCTGAATCTGATGGAACGTTGGTACTTTAAACATCATGATGCTGCATCTGGCATTTTGGACACCTGTTGTGGATTTGGTCTCTTAATGTTGAGCAGACAATAGTCCAGCCTTTGTACTCTGCAGCACTAAAAACAGAAGTGTTCTGATATTTAAGGTAGAGATGGCAGCAGAAAACCTTGCTGTCTGCCAGTTGAGTCACTGAAACCATCTGCTTCCCCTAAACTGGTGTTTCAAGTAGTTTCATTTCTACTAAATGGGATAAAAACTATTTTTATTATCGGTTTGGGGATGTTCATAGATTTCATAGGATCCCTACAGTGCAGAATGAGGCCATGAGGCCCATCGAGTCTGCACCAACCACAATCCCACCCAGACCCTATTCCCATAATCCCACATATTTACCCTGCTAATCCCCTGACACGGGGGTCAATTTAGCATGGCCAATCAACCTAACCTGCACATCTTTGGACTGTGGGAGGAAACCGAAGCACCCAGAGGATACCCACGCAGACACGGGGAGAACGTGCAAACTCTACATAGACAGTGACCCAAGCCAGGAATTGAACCCAGGTCCCTGGTGCTATAAGACAGCAGTGCTAACCACTGTGCCACTACATGGACTTTAGTAAAGCCTTCAGTAAGCTTCCTTATGCTAGGCTGATACAGAAGGTGAAGTCATATGGGATCCAAGGTGAGCTGGTAAGATGGATTCTAGAGCCTATATGATATTTTTTTATTTTAATAATTATACTGAAAGTCCATGAGGCACAAATAAAGGAAACCCCCCACTAATGTTGTTTTTGCAATTCTGCCTCAAGTACTTTTCTTAAGTCCAGCTGCTGAAGCTATTAAACATGAAATATCTGCTTCCTCTTCAATGGTCATTGAGATATTTCCCTTTTAGGTGTTGTACTGGTTGATTTCAGAAAGGGGTGCTGCATTTGGTGTCAGTCCTCCTGAGTTAGGGTGGGGAGAATGAGCGACGTTTGCGGAATATGTGTTCCTTAAGGATAAGGGAATTGAACTCAACTCCTTTTCACTGAATGAAATACTTTAGGGCAAGGAGTTGACCCCTTGTGGTGGAGAAGGGAGGAAATTAGTGGGAACAGAAATTTAAAAATTCTTTTGCCACATCTTAGACTCATCGATTTTCCGCCTTTAACCTATTTTAATCTCACTCGAAGTGATGGTACTAAGTTGCTAAAGGAACTTCAGATTGTGTATAATATCTTTGACTACATGGACTGCATTCTTGTGGATTGAACTTTTAAAGAAGTTGCTTACAGAATCAGCATTTAAGCTCTGTGCATATGAAACTCCATGTTATCAGTGACTTCAACAAACCTACATTTATTCCCAATACTTATATTCAGTCAAGTTTTGCATCTGAAGATAATTGTTTTTCCTTTTGTTTTAGGATGTTTGGACAGTCTTCGCAGAGAATAACTTCTCTCACAATGCCCTCATCGCTGTGTTGCATCATTTTATCCACATGGTTCAGAATAAGAAAGCTGATGTCATCCAGCGAGAATATGCCTTGCATGCAGCTGGACTTTATTTCCTGCTCCTCGAAATCCCAGGTGAAATTGCATAGCTCAAAAATTGCTTAGTAACATAATCAACATTTATTTGAGGAAGATGCCAGCCAAGTGGGCCAGTGTAGATTTCTGTAACAGAATTTTAACAGATCAATAAAACATTTTTAAACCTGTCAAATAAATCAAGAGGTTGGAAAAGTTATCAGAAATGGCCCACAGTTTGATAAACCATTTTTTGATAAACTGTCTTTTGAGTGTTTTATGGTTAATCTGAAACTTTAGAAGAGATTTTAAAAGTGGAAATTTTGCTTGTTTGAATTTATTTCTCACCCTTTTCTATTCACCTCTTTGTGTTTTCCATATACTGCTTCAGCAGTGTGGCAGCTGAGTAGCGGTTGATAAATCATACCTGGATATGAATTTCTCCTTTTGTTCTAGTTATTTTTTTAAAAACTATAACTTGCTCCCATTATAATTGGCAGATCCTTTGACATTCTCCTTTTATGTAGATGCAAAACAGTTTGGCAAGGCATTGGGTAATAAAGCAATAGGGTTCTTCTGGAGTGTGGCCCTGTTTTAGCCTCTGAGTATATTGAAGTCAGGAGGGATGGCACCACCCTTGAAGCAGTTTTGGGTTATTTGAGTTTTGTGCAACTAGCTGGTGGAACGCTGCCTCTACAAAAACAAGAAGTATTTTTTAAAAATCTGTTTCGCGCTTGCTGTCTGTTCCTTTAAATTCACTGACAATCTTTTAGGAACTAAAGATTGGGCTGCAACCAGAATCTTATACTGAGCTTATTTCCATACTAATGTGGGGAGATGGTAGGATAGTGGTGTTGTCACTGGACAAGTACTTCAGCGACCCAAGGTAATGCTCTGGGGACCCTGGTTTGAATCCCACCACGGCTGATGGTGAAATTTAAATTCAATAAAAATCTGGAATTTAAACTCTAATGATGACCATGAAATTGTTGTTGATTGTTGGAAAAACCAATCTGGTTCACTAATGTCCCTTTAGGGGAGGAAATCTGTTGTCCTTGCCTGATCTGGCCTAGGTGTGACTCCAGATCCACAGCAATATGGTTGACTCTTAAATGGCCTTGGGGATGGGCAATAAGTGCTGGCCCAGCCAGTGACAACCACATCCCATGAAAACATAAGAAACTAATGTTGCAAATCTTGTTTAGCTGTCTGAACAGTTTGAGATGAAGCCATGTTGCTTTTGAACAAATGCTGACTAATTATTTTTTTGTTATGTGTACAATGCCAGTTATTTACAAATATGGTTGCCAATTGTTCAGTATCCAGGAAGTTTTTCTGGCTGACATATTTAAGCTTTGTAATTATTCATTTGAGTCTTGAATGTTTGGAATTAGAAAAAATAAACTTGGAGGGTACAAAAATACTCAAAGCTAAAAATACTTTGATCTCAGTCAGTTTTAAATAAAATACATTCCAGGGAGGAAGAAAGAGTATTGGAGGAAGAAACATTCAGGACTAAGTAAGGAAGTTAAAGACAATATAAAGACAAAAACTAAGAACATAGAACATAGAAAGTCACAGCACAAACAGGCCCTTCAGCCCACAAGTTGCGCCGATCACATCCCCACCTCTAGGCCTATCTATAGCCCTCAATCCCATTAAATCCCATGTACTCATCCAGAAGTCTCTTAAAAGACCCCAACGAGTTTGCCTCCACCACCACCGACGTCAGCCGATTCCACTCACCCACCACCCTCTGAGTGAAAAACTTACCCCTGACATCCCCCCTGTACCTACCCCCCAGCACCTTAAACCTGTGTCCTCTCGTAGCAACCATTTCAGCCCTTGGAAATAGCCTCTGAGAGTCCACCCTATCCAGACCCCTCAACATCTTGTAAACCTCTATCAGGTCACCTCTCATCCTTCGTCTCTCCAGGGAGAAGAGACCAAGCTCCCTCAACCTATCCTCATAAGGCATGCCCCCCAATCCAGGCAACATCCTTGTAAATCTCCTCTGCACCCTTTCAATGGCTTCAACATCTTTCCTGTAATGAGGTGACCAGAACTGCGCGCAGTACTCCAAGTGGGGTCTAACCAGGGTCCTATAAAGCTGCAGCATTATCTCCCGACTCCTAAACTCAATCCCTCGATTAATGAAGGCTAGTACGCCATACGCCTTCTTGACCGCATCCTCCACCTGCGAGGCCGATTTAAGAGTCCTATGGACCCGGACCCCAAGGTCCTTCTGATCCTCTACACTGCTAAGAATGGTACCCTTCATTTTATACTGCTGCTCCATCCCATTGGATCTGCCAAAATGGATCACTACACACTTATCCGGGTTGAAGTCCATCTGCCACTTCTCCGCCCAGTCTTGCATTCTATCTATGTCTCGCTGCAACTTCTGACATCCCTCCAAACTATCCACAACACCACCTACCTTGGTGTCGTCAGCAAACTTACCAACCCATCCCTCCACTTCCTCATCCAGGTCATTTATGAAAATGACAAACAGCAAGGGTCCCAGAACAGATCCCTGGGGCACTCCACTGGTCACTGACCTCCATGCAGAGAAAGACCCCTCCACAGCCACTCTCTGCCTTCTGCAGGCAAGCCAGTTCTGGATCCACAAGGCAACAGCCCCTTGGATCCCATGCCCTCTCACTTTCTCAAGAAGTCTTGCATGGGGGACCTTATCGAACGCTTTGCTGAAGTCCATATAGACCACATCCACCGCTCTTCCTTCGTCAATGTGCTTGGTCACATTTTCAAAGAACTCAACCAGGCTCGTAAGGCACGACCTGCCCCTGACAAAGCCGTGCTGACTACTTTTGATCATACTAAACTTCTCTAGATGATCATAAATCCTGTCTCTCAGGATCCTCTCCATCAACTTACCAACCACTGAGGTTAGACTCACCGGTCGGTAATTTCCCGGGCTGTCCCTGTTCCCTTTCTTGAATATAGGGACCACATCCGCAATCCTCCAATCCTCCGGAACCTCTCCCGTCTCCATCGACGATGCAAAGATCATCGCCAAAGGCTCCGCAATCTCCTCCCTCGCCTCCCACAGTAACCTGGGGTACATCCCATCCGGTCCCGGCGACTTACCAACCTTGATGCCATTCAATAGTTCCAACACATCCTCTTTCTTTATGTCCACATGCTCGATCCTTTCTGTCCTCCGCAATCCAGCAGTACAACCACCCAGATCCCTTTCCACCGTGAATACCGAGGTAAAGTATTCATTAAGCACCTCCGCCATTTCTAACGGTTCCGCACAAACTTTTCCCCCTTCACCTTTTAAGGGTCCTATGCCTTCACATCTCATCCTTTTACTCTTGACATATTTGTAGAAAGCCTTGGGATTCTCCTTAATCTTACCCGCCAAGGTCTTCTCATGACCCCTTCTCGCTCTCCTAATTTCCTTCTTAAGCTCCTTCCTACATCGCGTATACTCCTCTAAATCCTTAACACCTCCTAGCTCTCTGAACCTTCTGTACGCCTCTCTTTTCTTATTTACCAGGTTCATCACAACCTTCGTGCACCACGGTTCCCGTACCCTACCAACACCCCCCTGTCTCATCGGAACGTTGTCATGCAGAGCTCCAGACAAACATTCCTTGAAAATCCTCCACTTTCCTTCGGTACTTTTCCCCAAGAATGCCTCCTTCCAATTTACCCGTCTAATTACCTCCCTGATGACACTGTATTTCCCTTTACTCCAGAGAAACACTTTCCTAGCCTGCCTGACCCTATCTCTTTCCAATGCTATCGTGAAGGAGATAGAATTATGATCGCTATCCCCAAGATGTTCACCCACCGAGAGATCCTCCACCTGTCCAGGTTCATTAGCCAGCACCAGATCAAGAACAGCCTCTCCTCTAGTAGGCTTATCCACATACTGTGTCAGGAAACTCTCCTGGACACACCTAACAAACTCCTCTCCATCCAAACCCCTAGCCCTAGGGATATTCCAATCTATGTTTGGGAAATTAAAATCTCCCATCACGACAACTCTGTTATTCCTACATCTCTCCAGGATCTGTTTCCCCATCTGCTCCTCAACATCTCTGTTACTATTGGGCGGCCTATAGAAAACACCCAGCAAAGTTACCGACCCCTTCCTATTCCTAACCTCCACCCACAGAGATTCCGTAGTCAGTCCCTCCACGGCGTCCACCTTCTCTACAGCCGTGACACTATCCCTGATCAACAGTGCCACTCCCCCCCCTCTCTTGCCTCCCTCCCTGTCCTTCCTGAAACATCTAAAACCTGGCACCTGAAGCACCCAGTCCTGTCCCTGAGACATCCAAGTCTCCGTAATGGCCACCACATCACAATTCGAAGCAGCAATCCACGCTCCAAGCTCATCCACTTTATTC
Source organism: Mustelus asterias (assembly GCF_964213995.1). Classification (NCBI taxonomy): domain Eukaryota; kingdom Metazoa; phylum Chordata; class Chondrichthyes; order Carcharhiniformes; family Triakidae; genus Mustelus; species Mustelus asterias. Next base: position 21,345,496 of record NC_135827.1, on the reverse strand, counting down.
ACTACACTCCTGGCATTAAAATAGACACATCTCAGACCTTCAGCCTGAGCACTTCCCTTCTCCCTCACTCGTCTAACCTCCCTCTTACCCTGTCTACATTCCTTATCTATTTGCGAGCTAACCTCCTCGCTCTCAGTCCCCTCATTTCGATTCCCTCCCCCCAACCTTTCTAGTTTAAAGTCTCACCAGTAGCCTTAGCCAACCTTCCCGCCAGGATATTGGTCCCCCTGGGATTCAAGTGCCACCCGTCTTTTTTAAACAGGTCACACCTGCCCCTAAAGAGGTCCCAATGATCCAAGTACCCAAATCCTTGTCCCTTGCTCCAGTCCCTCAGCCACGCATTAATTCTCCACCGATTCCTGTTCTCACTCTCCCGCGGCACAGGCAGCAATCCCGAGATTACTACCTTTGCATTCCTCTTTCTCAGCTGTCTACCCAACTCCCTATATTCTCTTTTCATGACCCCTTCCCTCTTCCTACCGATGTCAGCAGTACCTATATGCATCACGACCTTGGGCTCCTCTCCCTCCCCCTTCAGGATTTCTGGGACTCGACCAGAGACATCCCGGACCCCTGCACCAGGGAGGCAAACCACCATCCGAGAGTCCCGTCTGTGTCCGCAAAAACGCCTATCTGACCCTCTCACCGTAGAGTCCCCAATTAGCACTACCCTCCTTTCCTTACCCCTTTGCACTACTGGGCCAGGCTCAGCTCCAGAGACACTGCCACCGCTGCTTCCCCCAGGTGGGCTGTCCACCCCAGTAGTACTCAGACAGGAGTACTTATTATTAAGGGGCACATCCACCGGGGTGCTCACCATCACCCGAGCTTTCTCCTTCCTCACTGTTACCCAGTTACCCTCCTCCCGTGGTCCCGGTGTGACCACCTGCCGATAGCTCCTGTCAATGACCTCCTCACTATCCCTAACCCGGCGAAGGTCCTCGAGCTGCAATTCCAGTTCCCTAACATGGTCCCTTAGGAACCGCAGCTCAACACACCCAGCACAGATATGGTCGTCCGGGAGGCTAGGAGCCTCCAGGACCTCCCACATCCTACATTGGGAACAACATACTGGCCTGACAGTCATAATTGCCCTTTTAAACACAGGGAAAAAAGTGAATGAAGATTATTCCTCTCTGTTCCAAATTATTTCTACCAAGGTACCCGGAGAAAAGTAACTTATAAATAAAATTTTTTTAAAAATAAGAAACTCACCCCTGCTCGCCCTTTCTGCCTAAGCCCGATGAGCCAAAGCCCCTCAGTTCTCACTCAGCTCCGTCTCATTCCGCTGCCCGCTCCCAACGCTGCCCGCTAGATAGTGGGACCTGCCTTTTAAACCTCCTGTGCACTAAAAAAAAACTCAAGAGACCCTTCCCAGTAAACCCCGCGGCCACTGCCGGTTGCGCGCCAAAATTTAAAACTAAATTAAATAAATAAATAACACCCGCGGAAAAGTACTTAAAACTAATTCTTACCCCAAAAATCCTGTCACCAGTCACAGCTCTGCCTTTCTCCACAGCAACAAGACTTAGCACATTGCAAAGTCCAGTGGCAGGCTGGGCGATTGGGAAACTTAAAGATTAACAAAGGCTTACTAAAAAGTAATAAAATGAGCAAGGATAAATTCTGAAAGAAAACTAGGTCTGCACATTCTCCCCCTGTCTGCGTGGGTTTCCTCTGGGTGGTCTGGTTTCTTCCCACAGTCTGTAAAATGTGCTGGTTAGCTGCATTGGCCATGCTAAATTCTCCGTCAGTGTACCCGAACAGGCACCGGAATTTCGCGACGAAGGGATTTTCACAGTAAATTTATTGTAGTGTTAATGTAAGCCTACTTGTGACACTAATAAATAAACTTAAACTTTAGCTACTCTCTTCCCTTTTATGTTCTTAAGTGAATGTTGGACCTTTGGAGGATGAGATTAGGGGGTTAATAGTGAGGAACACAGGAATGGTCGAGACACTAAATCAGTATTTTGTTCAGATTTACAGTGGAGGACACTAGTACCAACCCAATAGTAACAGGTAATGCAGAGGTAATAGAAAGGGAGGAACTTAGGACAATTATCATCAATAGGGAAAAAGTGCTGAGCAAACTATTGGGATTGAAGGCAGGCAGGTTCCCAGGGCCTGGTGGCTTACATCCTAGGGTTTTAAAGGAAGTGGCAGTAGAAATAGTGGATCCATTGGTTCTAATATTCCAAAATTCCTTGGATGTGGGAAAGGTCATGATGTGGAGATGCCGGCGTTGGACTGGGGTAAGCACAGTAAGAAATCTCACAACACCAGGTTAAAGTCCAACAGGTTTATTTGGCAGCACAAGCTTTCGGAGTCCCGCTCCTTCATCTGGTGAGTCACCTGATGGAGGAGTGAGACTCCGAAAGCTTGTGCTGCCAAATAAACCTGTTGGACTTTAACCTGGTGTGAGACTTCTTACTGTGGGAACGGTTCCATTGGATTGAAAAAATGCTAATGTCATGCCCTTATCCAAAAAGGGAACGAGGCAGCAAGTGGGAAACTATAGACCAGTTAATTTACCATCTGTTGTTGGGAAATTCTTAGAATCCATTATTAAGGAAGTAATAACAAGACTTTTGGAAAGTCAAAACACAATTCATTAGAGTCGTCATGGTTTAATGAAGGGTAAATTGTGTTTAACTAATTGGTAGTTTTTCAAAGATGTAATAAATAAAATGGACAATGGGGATGCTGTCGATGTAGTATACCTGCATTTCCAGGAGGCATTTGATAAAATGCCGCACAGAAGGTTAATGCACAGAAGGTTAATACACACCATAAAGATCACATGGGGTTAGGAGTAATTTATTAGCTTGGATAAAGGACTGGGTAACCAACAAAAAATAGAGTTGGGATAAAAGGGTCTTTTTCTGGTTGGCGCGATGTAACCAGTATTGTGCTGCAGGGTCCGGTGCTCGGGCCCCAACTATTTACAATATATATTAATGTCTTGGATGCAGGGATAGAAGGCACCATGGCCAAATTCACAGATGACACTAAAATAGGTGGGATAGTAAGGTGCGATTTTTTAAAAAAGCGATTTACAAATGGATATGGATAGGTTAGGTGAGTGAACCAAAATTTGGCAGATAGAGTTTAACCAGGATAAGTGTGAGGTTATCCATTTTGGTCAGAAAATAGAATGGCAACTTATTATCTAAATGGAGAGAAATTTCAGAGTGCTTTGTGCAGGGTGATCTGGGTGACCTCGTGCATGAATCACAGAAAAATAGTATACAGGTACAGCAGGTAATAAAGAAGGAAAATTGAATTTTAGCAGTTATTGCTGAAGGAATAGAGTACAAAAGTAGGGAAGTGTTGCTGCAACACAAAGCATTAGCGAGACCTCACCCTCCGCATACCCCTTGATCCCTTTAGCCCCAAGAGCTGTATCCACTTCTTGTAATAACACAATGTTTTGGCCTCAACTACTTTCTGTGGTTATGCATTCCACAGATTCACCACTCTCTGGATGAGGAAATTTCCCCTCATCTTCAAACTATGGCCCCTAGTTCTGGACTCCCCAGCATTGGAAACATTCTTTATGAATCTACCCTGTCTAATCCTGCTCAAATTTTATAAGTTTCTATGAGATCCCCTCTCACTCTTCTAAACTCCAATGAATATAATCCTAACCGATTTAGTCTCTCCTCATATGATAGATGTGCCATCCCAGGAATCAGCCTGGTAAATCTTCATTGCACTCCTTCTATAAGCAAGGACATCCTTCCTCAGATAAGGACACCAAAACTGCACACAATACTCCAGGTGTGGCCTCACCACTGTCCTATAGAATTGAGGTAAAACGTCGTATCCCTATACTCAATCCTCTCGTTATGAAGGCCAACATACCATTTGTCTTCTATACTACCTGCACGCTTACTTCAGGGACTAGTGCACCAGGTCACCAAGGTCTCGTTGAGTATCCACCTCTCTCAGAATACACCATTCAAATAATAATCTGCCTTCCAATTATTGCTACTAAAGTGGATTACCACACATTTATCCACATTATACTGCATCTGCCATGAATATGCCCACACTGAAGCATCTGTGCATCCTCTTCGGAGCTCACCCTCCCATTTTGTATTATCTGCAAATTTGGCGATAAAATATATTTAGTTCCCTCTTCCAAATCATTAATATATAATATGAATACTTGAGGTCCTATCACAGATCCCTGCGGTGCCCCACTAATCACTGCTTACCAATCGGAAAAAGACCCATTTATGCCAACTCTTTGCTTCTTATCTGCTGATCTGCTTTCTATCCATCTCAATACATTACTCGCAATCCCATGAGCTTTAAGTTTACATAAGTAGTCTGCTTTGTGAGACCTTGTCGAAATCCTTCTGAAAGTCTAAATAACTCACCTACTCCAGTTCTCTTTGGTAAACTCTGATCGTTAGATCCTCAAAAAGTTCCAATAGATTTGTCAAGCATGATTTCCCCTTTGTAAATCCATGCTGACTTTGTCTCATTATACCACTGTTTTCCACACACTGAGCTATGAAATCCTTGATAATTGACTCTAGCAACTTCCCCAGTACTGACGTTAGGCTCATTGGTCTATAGTTCCCTGTTTTCTCTCTACCTCCCTTTTAGAATAGCGGGCTTACATTAGCTACCCTCCAAACTGTAGAAACCAGCCCAGAGTTCAAAGAATTTTGGAAAATTACCCCAATGGATCTACTGTTTCCAGGGATGAAGATTATCAAGCCCTGGAGATTTATCCAACTTCAATCCCATCAATTTCCCCAAAACCATTTCTCTACTAATGCTGATTTCTTTCAGCACCTCACTAAAACTTGTTTCTCTCAGAACTTCTGGTAGATTATTCATGTCTTTGTGAAGTCAGAAGCAAAGAACAAATGTAGTTCCTCAGCCATTTCTTCGTTCCCGGTTATGAATTCTCCTGTTTCTGACTCAAATAAATTCATTTGCTAAGAACAACTTGCAAGGTTGTTCAAATTGTTATTCTGGCATCTTGATCAAGCCGAGTGAAGATACTCTCTTAAAGCTATTTGAAGCCAAAACTTGTTAACCAATAAGGGAAGATATTAAAAACCATCCTGCCTTTGTTTGAAGCTTTAATTTGCAGCATATTTTGCAGGTATAGTCCCCATGACTTGAGTTGTACCTCTTTTATCTTGTATAACTGCCTTTATTGGGGCAATGATGTAAACTGTAGACATTAGGTATGAACTGCAAGCATCAATTACAAAGCCACTCTTAAACAGTATTAAGTCGGCCACCTGTTTCCGGTAGTTAAAATGCAATTATCTTTCATTAAATACTAATGATGTCTCGAACTTCTGCTACTGTTGAGTGTCCTCTTGTCAGCTTGCTGAGCTGGACACATTCCAGTTGCATTTTTAATTTCAAAAAATCATCCTATTTAATTTTTTTCATCTCCAATAAAATATTGGGGTTAAATATGATCCAACGGAAGCACATCTGAGCTCTGTTTTAAGATGAGAGAGAGCACAGCCAGCCTGATTAACTTGTTAACCTGCCCTCCTAAGATAGCTGACAGTTTCAGGTCTCTAATCTCAGCAAAGTTGACTGAGTCATCTGTTGCCAGTACAAGCTTCTGAATCACTCTGTGCTGAATGGAATTATTCTGACTTTCTTGCCTTCATTACTTCACATCATGATTTGTTTGTTATACGGATTTACTGTGTGTGGTGTGCAAATTGCATAGATGCCAGATGGGTGGCACAGTGGTTAGCCCCAGGGATCCAGCTTTGATTTCGGCCTTGTGTGGAGTCCCCGTGCCTGTGTGGTTTCCTCCAAGTGCTCCGATTTCCTGGTATAGCCCAAAGATGTGTAGGTTAGGTGGATTGGCCATGGTAAATGTGCGGTGTTAGGGGTCGGGGGGGGGGGGGGGGGGGGGGGGGGGGGGGGGGTGGTCATTGACCAGAAAGTGATAGAATACTCTCCACTTGCCTGTAAGAGTACAGCTCTAAAACACTGAAGAAATCGATTAAAACACTGAAGAAATAGACACCATCCAGGACAGACCACACTACTTGATTGCTACTCCCTCCACAAACATTCCGTTGAATAGTGGCAGCAGTGTGTGCCATCTACAAATGCACTGCAGGAACTCACCAAGGCTCCTTAAATAGCACCTTCCAAACCCACAACCACTACCATAGGGGCAGCAGATACCTGGGAACACCATCACCTGGAGGTTCCCCTCCCAGTACTCACTATCCTGACTTGGAAATATATCGCTGTTCCTTCACTATTGCTGGGTCTTAATCCTCCAACTCCCTCCCTCACAACACTATGGGTGTACCTACACCTCTGGTTCATGAAGGCAGCTCACCACCACCTTTTCGAAGGCAATTATGGGTGGGCAATATATTCTGGTGAGCCTGTAAATGAATTTTTTAAAATGCTGTTTTCGAGCTGTACAAAATATTTACAGCTGCACCAGCACTTTTGCGATGGCACTCCAACTGAAGTCCTGGGAGCAATACCCTATCATTTTGTACTCTTAACAGCTTATTATTCACAGTGGTCCCGTGTTAGGATATACCGTTGCAATCTAAATACTATGTAGGATGAAATGTACAGTGACTTCCTGGAATGCGTTTATTTTTGTTTCTGAAGGACACTGATTTTGCAGATATTGCAAGCACATGAGTTACTTGGTGTTATTTTTTAAATACAATTTTTAATAATGTGTATTTTTGTAGGAAGTGTAGCCAATCGTGTCTTTCACCCAGTCCTATTTGACAAATGCCTGGACACTATTAAAAAGAGCTGGCCTGTAACGGAAGAAGGCAATCGAAAGCGGAAGAAAGATGCCCAGTTGAAGAGTTCTCAGGGTGAGGTGAAAGGAAGAAAGCGAGCCAGGCCAGTCAGACAGAAAGAGAATGCGGTATGGACCTGATCTGACCTTTCCGAAAGAGTGATGACAAATTTGATATTGGTTTTTAATGTCAAGCACACTGTTCAGTCAAGAGTTCCCCATGTGGCATGAGAGAGATTGGGAACTCAAACATAAGCTAATTAGTTATATTGTTACTGTGGTGTGCACTGGAAACTAGGTCACTGATAATGGCCTGTGGCCTAAAATCTGTTCCTCCATTCCAGGATATATTTGAGGAGGAGGAAGATGAAGAAGATGCTGATGTATTTTTCTCCACGCATGATCTCTGTCAGATCAGGGATGGTATTTTCTCTCTCTTGAAAAATATCTTGCGATTACTCACCAAATTCTTCCTGAAAGAAAAACCAGATTGTACTCAACACTGTCTACAGGTAAACATGCAAGCTGCTGTGCCAATCTTATGATGGGCCCAGCCAGTTTGAATCCGATTAATGGTGTAACTTACTTTGGTGCATGGGTACAAAAATGGAACACTGCTGCTCTGTCAATGTTGTATGCCCTTTTACGTTCCCTGTATCCTTTGTTTCTTATCTAATGTCTAACTGTTACTAATTGTATACTTAATTGCTTTAACCTGCAGGTTAACCTTGTGTCAGCAAGTGCAATCATTGGTGTCAGTGGGTCCCATTGACAGTACATTGCATGTTATTTAGGAGCAACAGTTCACTTCCTAGAGCATGTTGACTATATCCTATTCATTTAATAAATAGATAAGAATTGATTTGAAATATGAGATCAAATAACTCTGGAATATCATTCTTGACCTGTTATGCGAAGGAAAGCAATTGATTAAAAATGAACAGCAGCTATTGATTTTCTTTTTTGAGTCCTTTAGTTATAGCAGGAGGATACAGGTGAAGGCTTTGTAGAATTTCATTGCATTTAATTAAGCAAATAATGTCTGGTAGGGCATAATGTGAATGGACTCTGAAAGTGATTGTTTTATGAGAATGATAGTCGTGCTGGTTTGAATTAATCTTGATTATTTATATTTTTGATCTTTTTTTCATCTTTGTAGCTATTTGCTGAACTGACCAACTTTGAGACTGTAATTGGAGTATTAGATTTTTCAGATTCTACGTAAGTATGCAAATCCTTTTCTAATTTCTCTGAAATAGTGTATGCAGCCTATCTGCTGTTTGTTTAGTTGCTATAAGTGTGTTTTGAGTATTTTTTCTATTCTTACAATCTCCTAAAACTCCTCAAATCCCTTACTTGTGTTCTGTAGACTGCCTCCAATACCGCTGTTCATGTACGAACCGCAGTGGTAAGTGCAGCTACTCGAGATAGTTAATCTCAAGCCTGCCCTTCACCCTAGTATCTGTACTTGCACACTTCCCTTAAGGATCTGAAGTCCAAATGTTGGCTGCTTTTAGCTGCATTAACTGTGGGGCAATGCAGCCATCTTTAGTGCTCCTCTTGGCCAACTTCCCTAATTGGCGATTTCCAAGTCTCTCATACAGCAATGATTTTTATCCCATAGCTGTCGGGGAAAAACATCCCCACTTGACAATATTACATCTGTGGTTACAGTGGAAATATAGTTCTTAATTAGGTTGGGGATTTTTCATTCTTTGTAGCTTTTCTATCTCTTGGTTTATTTTTCCCTCCTTCCTCCTCTACCTGAAACTGGGCTTCGAAGGGAGATATGCGACCAGATGGAAGCAACTAGGGTCACTAGATTTCTCAGACTGAAACCATGATGATAGTGCTACTTTCTAAATGAAACATGTGGCTCTAAAGAAATAAATTCCACAGTTTATTAATGTAGTGTAACTAGAGTTCCCATTACCTAAGCATTATTGTGTTAAATATGACATTTTGAATTGTAAAGGGGACCAGAAATTTGCAGCATATTTTTATTAAACACAAATTCTGATTATTTTTATTTTTGACTTAGAAAAGATTTATTTAAAACGAGCTGACCTGCTAAATATATGTTCAACAAACCAGAGTTAATCGTCCTCTTGTTTCAGCTTTTTTCTCTTTACGTTCTGTCAGAAATATTGAAAGAATGAAGACTTTGCCAGAATTGGCTTATTATGGACTTAAATTACTGTGCTCTCCTAATCATGGTGACGTTAATAAGGTACTGGCTTTAAAAGAAATTAACTATTTTTGTTCCAGCTCATTAATTGGAATATAATTAATACATAAAAATGAATGTGATTGGATGCATTTAATTTAGTTTACGTCTTTCTAGACACTTCGCTGGCTTTTCCAAAGATTATTGAATACAATTTTACTGGTAGGAGGAGGAGAAGGTTCCCATTCTGGTGTACTTCTGGGAGTGGGACAGAAAGTTATTGCTGCCAGAGATCAAGCCATTCGATTTATCAGGTGAATAATTCTCATGAAATGTTTTTCTTTTAAACTAAACAGTTTTTTTTAAACATTTGATCCAAAATAAGTTACTAAACATGGTTTGATAGGGTCCTATGATTTCCTAGATGGAAAAACAATCAATGTCCCATCTAGTTTGCTATCCATAAGCCTAGTAGCCATGTTATACAACAGTCATGGAATTGTTAAATTATCACGGAAATCTATCCCCTTCATTCAGAGTAGGACTGACCCAGACATGAAGTAAGGAAACCCCTGGTGTGGGATATTTTGAGAACCATAGGCCCAAAGTGACCTGTCGTTCCTAAGCATACTACATTCCTTATATTTCATCTCTCAAATACTCATATACTCTCTCCAAAAATATTGTTCTTTATGGCTTTGGTATGTTCCACTTTGCTTTGACGGCATGGCGCCACAGTGGTTAGCACTGCTGCCTCACAGTGCCAGGGACCCAGGTTTGATTCCAGCATTGGGTGACTGTGTGGTGTTCGCACGTTCTCCTCATGTCTGTGTGGGTTTCCTCTGGGTACGCCGGTTTCCTCCCACAGTACAAAGATGTGTGGGTTTGGTGGATTGACCATGCTAAATTGCCCCGTAGTGTCCAAAGATGCGTAGGTTAGGAGGTTTAGCGCTGTAAATACATGAAGTTACAGGGATTAGTAGTTTAAATACATGAGGTTACGGTGATAGGGCCTGGGTAACATGTTCTGTTGGTGAGTCGGTGCAGACTCAATGGGCTGAATGGCTTCCTTCTGCACTTTAGGGATTCTATGAACAGCAGCTAATTAGAGCCATCTATATTTTTAGGTGTTAACTTTCTTTGATCTCTGTATTACTTGTTTGCTAAAGAGAGGGAACATGTTATGTGGAGAACAGTTACACAGCAATAGAAGTGGCTGATTAAATGATCTTCTAGTCGAAAGTGTTATGACTGTGAAACATTTTGTTCATAGCTATATTGTGGATCAGATGGAAGAGACTGCGTTGCCTGTACTTCGGGTTTTGCTGCAGCACATCTGCACTAAGGTTTGACTTTTTTTTTGGAATTATGTATCACAGTTGCTAATACTTAGGGTGCTGAAAATTGCAAACAAGTAAAAATAAAGGATAGGTTCAACATACACTTCATGTGAAATTTGTAGAGGAAGTTATCAGATTGTAGCACACAAGAAGCCAATTAGCTCATGGCACCTGTACAGACTCCCTGAGACTCATATGCTTGATCTCATTCTGGTATACTTACCATTTTCCCTGTCTAATTTTTCTTCTACTGCCCAGAATTGTTTTCATGTTTCTGTTAGAACTGTCAGGACATGGAAGCTCTGAGTTGAAAAATGAATCTGACTCTCCCTTGGTGTTTTTTGGTGCTAATCTTTATTTTATGCCTTTGAATTTCCAACTCATTAACCAGTAGAAGTTGTCAAGGCTACACACTGGTTGAACAGGACAAGGAAGGTTTATCCTTCCTTAGCACAATCGCGGGATATCATTAATGAACAATTTGAGCATCATTTTGGTTTTGTGATAGAGATGTAAATCTCTGTTGCACCAATTTACATATCTTAGAGCATTGCCTTTGAGTTCTTGGGAGTTTCCTACATCTTACTACCAATTAATTATTTTAGATGTACTGTCATTTATGTAGGTAATATATTAGCTAATTTGTACACAGTAAAATCCCACGGGTAGCAAATGGTAGGCCTGAAAATCTGGTTTTAAATGAGTTAGTTGAGGCATGAATGTTGCCAAGTGTTTGGAAAACTTGCATTTTAAGTAATTAAATGGGTGCTTTTAAGTTTCCTTGAACTTGAGACTTTGATTTAATCTCATTTGAAAGATAATACTTCTGACAATGCAGCTATCCATCAACGCCTAGACCATGGGAACAAGCCCATAGTTGATTTTGAACCCATAACCTTAAGTGGGCGCATTACCAACTGAAAGAAGCTCGTACTTAATTCCCAGAAACTTACTTGTTTGGCATGTCTATTTGTCTTGGCTGAATAAGTTCTTGTTGGCTGCATTCCACTTAACTACCTACATACTGGTGACTGGGATATCCATGCTCATTCACAATATTCAGCAAACTTACACATTAGTAATTTCCTAGGGGCTTCTCTTGTGCTCTAACTTCAACAGAAACAGAAACCGTGTTTATACCTGTTTTTGGCAACCTTTTGCCATGGTTGCAATGGTGGAGCAGAAGGAGTTTCTTCTGCAATTTCAGTTTTTTTTACACTGGTGATAACCTGGAATAGTGTGAACTGTTCTGGACTCCATATTATGAAAAGAATATAGTGGCAGAGGTACAAAAAAAGATATACGAAGGTGATGTCAGAAAAGGGAAGACGAAGAGGTGGTTTGATAGAGGTCTTCAAGATTTTAAAAGGTAAACATTAAGATGTTTTCCTTTTCAGGGGAAACCAGAACTAGTGGCAATGAAAATATAGGTCTGTCAGTAATTAATCAATAACAAAATTTATTTTACTCAGAGAATGGTTAGAATGTGGAACTCTATACGTGGAGCAATTGAAGTATTGAGCAGGGAGGAGGCTTGTGTGGAGTATAAACACCACTTTTCTGTTCCATCAATACGATGTAAATTGCCATATGTTAAAGGAAGTGACGAGTCTTGTCCCATAAGGATCTGCACCAGGCCCTCAATCAGCCGTTAATTAATGATTTGGATAACACAATAAAGAGCCATGTATCCAAGTTTGTTCATGACACAAAGATTGGTGGATGGCTCTATGAAATTGCATCAGTTATTTACATTAGATTAAGTAACGGAGCAAAACTGTAATGGAACTCAGTGCAGGTGAGTGTGAGGTCACTCATTTTGGGCCCAAAAATGTTAGATCAGTGCATTTTTTTTAAATAGTGAAAAGCTAGAATCAGTGGAAGTCAAGAAGATTGGGCAAAAATGTGCATAAATCACTAGAATTTGGTAGGCAAGTACAAAAGTAATTGGAGATCTAATGGGCTGTTATCCTTTATACTAAAAGGCTACAATATAAAATGAAATAGGTTTTCCCATGGCTTTGCAAAGCCCTGTTTAGGGCCATTGGAGTATTGTGCACTGTTCTGGGCATTGCCTTTTAGGATATGTTGGCCTTGGAAGGAATGCAGGGCAGATTCACCAAACTGTTTCCAGAGCTCCAAGGGTTTGTTACCAAGGAACATCACACAAACAGAAACCTCATATTCCCAGGAATATAGAAGATAAAGAGGTAATTTCATTGAAGTCTTTAGGATTTTGAAAGCCATTTATAGGGAGGAACATTTTCAACTGATGGGGATGCTTGGACAAAGGAACAAAAATCATGCAGAAGAGAATAAGAACAAAATGCTGCGACTGTTGAAGATCTGAAATAAAAATAGTTCTTTTCCAGCACTCTTTTTAATTCGGAAGCAAAGTTTAGAAAGTTTGGTTCAAGGTGAGGGGGGGGGGGGAGGTTTAACACGGATATCAGAAGGACGTATTTTACACAGAGGGTGGTGGGGGCCTGGAATGCGCTGCCGGGAAAGGTGGTGGAGGCGGACACACTGGGAACGTTTAAGACTTATCTAGATAGCCACATGAACGGAGTGGGAATGGAGGGATACAAAAGAATGGTCTAGTTTGGACCAGGGAGCAGCGCGGGCTTGGAGGGCTGAAGGGCCTGTTCCTGTGCTGTATTGTTCTTTGTTTTGTTCTAAAACCTATTCATGCAAAGGGTGATAGGAATCTGAAATTCTCCTACAAAAACCAGCAGTAGCTAGCCCAGTTAATAATTTATGCAAGATTGATAGATATTTGCTATCCAAGGGTATTAAGGGGTATAGAGCAAGTGGGAGGTTGCTGTTTTATGTTTATTGTTTTATGTTACAGGTGCCAGATAAAGCAGAATATCGTACCCATGGTGCCCGGGCCCTAATGAAATTGCTGTCAAAACTTCCTTGTGTGGACTTTGTCGCTTTCTTAGATTGGTTGAATAAATATTCGCAAAACAGCAAGGTAAGGAAAAAACAACAAAAATATATTAGAGAAGCTGGAAATCTGAATTTAAAACTACTTAACATGTCAGGTAGCATCTGTGGAGAAAGGAAAAACCTCTTTGGGTTGTTGATCTTTCATCAGACTGAGCTCTCCACATGCTGCCTGACCTGCTGAGTATATTCAACATTTTCTGTCTTTATTTAAAGTAAGTTACCAGGGAGGTTTAAAACTACTTCACCTGGTGTATCCTCTGGTGAAGAAGATTGCCTGCAAGCTTGATTTTCATTTGATTCACTTCAATGGAATAAAAACAGGCAGGTTCTATAAATAGATGGGAGATCCATCCCATCTTTTAATACCTAGGCCATGAAGACAAAAACCTACTTGAGTCCCTATTCTTCAGTCTGCACCTTATGTATCATGTTAGAATAAGCAATATTTTGCCACCTTTTCAATAAATTCAGATACAAGTATTCTACAATTTCATGACTTCTTATGTCACTTGTATTCATTTTTATTTTGTCTTTACTTTTTCTCCCTTATGCTTCCTTCAATTACATAACAAAATAATTTATTTGAATAACAAGATTTTGAGCTTTAATATTGGCCTGAACGGTTGATGTCTCAGATGTACAGTGAGGAGGATAATGCATTGTTCCTCATTTTCTTTAACATTGCATTGTTTCTCCTGGTTTTTTTTTAGGTAGCTTACAGAAACTTTGCATTGGATGTGGTAATGGCGTTACTGGAATTGCCAGAGAGGGAACAAGATAGCTCTATTCCACCAGAGCGTCAGAAGTATCTCTATCACAAATACTGGATCCAGGTTGTGATCTTGGGTAGATGCTCTGATAAGGCACCTTCAGTCCGAAGCAGAGCACTTGCTTGTCTTGCACAATGCCTAGAATTGAATGCTTCAACAGCTGCGGAGTATGTTCAAGAAATATTGCTAGGTAGTAAGTACCAGTACTTTTCAATCTATTCCTACTTTGGACAAACTTGCATTTATTTTTGCAGGGTGCAGGTTGAAATATATACAAGTACCTGATTAATACTAATTAGTGATGAGCCTGAAAATGATCAAGGATGCTAGATTTGGCTAACTGCTCTGGGATACAGTGTTGTCTTGATATGAATGCATGGAGCTACTGCACAAACATTTGGTAAAATATCATCCTTTGAATGCCCACATTCAGTTAATCTGCAAAGAATGTAGTACGAGTCATGTTATTCTATGTAATTATTCACAAGGTTCGCAACCAGTTTATGTCAGTGAAACATGCAGCTCAGTTATTGACGGCAGCAGACTTAATGAGCGGCATCAAATAGACCACGAGTTGATCCAGTTTCACGCCGCTTGAAACTTTGGCTTATCAGCCAGAAAAGACCCAAACAACATTCTCAAATTTTTCCATCCACACTGTTAGTGAACTTTCCGCGAACACCTCTCCAATAGCACATGAACACCTAACCCTGTACAGGGCAAACACGTGTTTTTCCTGACGCAAGTCACTGTATTCATGCATTACGTAATTCATGGATTAAAGTTTGAAATTCAATTGTCGCTTCCAAAAGTGAATTGGATATGTAGTTGAAGTGGTTGGGGCTGGGGGCAGCTTTCTGGATTGCCCTTGCCGGCACCCAGAGAGATCAGCCTGTGGAATTTCCTACCACAGGAAGTAGTTGAAGCCAAAACATTGCATGTTTTCAAGAAGCAATTAAATATAGCTCTTGGGGGGAGAAGGGGATCAAAGGATATGGGCAGGATCAGGCTATTGAGTTGGATGATTAGCCATGATCATAATGAATGGCGGAGTAGATTTGAAAGGCTGAATAGCCTCCTCATACTCCTAGTTTCTGTGTTTGTTTCTATGTTATCAGTGAATTGTCTAAGCTAATTGGTGAGCAGTTTCCTGCAAAATTATTTAATAAGGTCGTTTTTTTTGGACAAATGTTTATGTTGACTACAGTAAGAAGTCTAACAACACCAGGTTAAAGTCCAACAGGTTTATTTGGTAGCAAACGCTACCAAAGTGGGAGATCTCCCACTCCACCTGACGAAGGAGCAGCACGCTCCAAAAGCTAGTGGCGTTTGCTACCAAATAAACCTGTTGGACTTTAACCTGGTGTTGTGAGACTCCTTACTGTGTTTACCCCAGTCCAACGCCGGCTTCTCCACATTATGTTGACTACAGACAGATTGTGTTAATCCAATAGAAATTATTGCATTAACATATTGGACAAACCTGCCCTTTATTAGAGATTATTGGATGGAGTCACATGTCTAACTGATCATTATCTTTTATACTGAAATTGTAACTTAATATTAAGTGATAATCTAGAGACAATTGAAGAATGGTTTCCCTCTGCGTTGAAATAAAAATAATAACAAACTCTCACTTTAAACATTAGCATGCATGGGTTGTCAATTGCTGCTGGGTATACTTGTCTGTTGACAGTAATCCTTGTATGTTTTTGTTATTTTCTGATACATTTTATGCATCTCTTTCTAAACAAAAGTACTTTCGAGTTTCTTTTAAATTGAATTGCTAGTGCTTCTTGAAGCTTCCTAAAAGTTGGAACCAACTAATAAAGCAGTCAGTACAGAGAGGCAGTCATTTGTGATAAATCACTTTGAGCTAATGTTTGCAGCTGGAGGGCAATCAGAGTTGCACGGGCAGTCAGATGGAGAATTGAACACTCTAGAGAATACTGTCAAGATGGGTGATGAAGGTAACCATTGAATTCCTTTTTTTCTTTCAATAAGAGTATGGTATGGCACATGTTGCAATATTCACGATTGGTTCCACTGAGTGATCATGAGCTCATTCTGTTTTTATTGCATCTCCAGGAATTTATTAGATTTCCTTTAGTTTGCCAATGGTAGTGCTAACTGCTATTTAGACATCGAGTTCCAATGGTCCAGTCTTTTATTATACACATGTGCACGTAATATGGAGTTGGAACTTGCAAACCATTTGGATAAAAACTGTAGTGAATTTGTTAGTTCCTCTACCCCCTGTGGTGTGCATGTGTTTGCGATACTTCTGGCACCAGCCTCCTGAATCTGTATCCTGTCATTGGGTGAGGGCAGGATAACTCACTGAGATTTGAATTTTACATCTTTTTGGCATTTCCTTTTTCCAATTTTGCTCATACTCCATACACTCACATTCTGATACAAATTAATTATTTCCTTTCTTGCACTAAGTTCCATGCTGGTTGGATTAGCTTTTGTCGAACCCTCATTTTAACCTTCTAGTGGCCAAATATGCTTGCTAATTTTATTGACTGTAATCTTTGTAACTCTTCCCCCACAGCTTTTTGTTGGACAAATCTTCAACTTTCTCTGCTCACGTCAGTGTTCCTGAATACTTTGACTTTAGTACTTTTCTTTCACTGATCAGGTTGGCACTGATGTCGAGGTGTTTTTGCTACAAATCAATCATTCAACCTTTTTGGAAAAATCAGTACCTTCTCCTCACCTCCAATCCTAATTTTTGCAGTATATCTGTTTTCTTGCCACTGGGTTCTTTGTAGTTTGCTATATCTGCATTCTGCGGAAGAACCTGCAGCAAACTGCATTAGAAACATCCCAGTCTATTTGGCATTATGTTAGCCATTTTTTTTCTGACTTCAGCTTCTTTTATTTTTCTAATCATAAACTGCTAGTTTGGTTTTATTCGTTCACAGGATGTGGGCATTGCTGCCTGAGCCATGCTAAATTGCCCCTTAGTGTCAGAGGGACTAGCTAGGGTAACTGCATGGGCTTATGGGGATAGGGCCTGGGTGGTATTGTGGTCGGTGTAGACTCGATGGGCCAAATAGCCTCCTGTACTGTAGGATTCTATGATTATTGCCCAACCCATTTAAGAGTCAACCACATTGTTGAGGATCAGGACTCGGGTAAGGATGACAGTTTTCCTTCCCTAAAGGACATTAGTGAACCAGATGGGAATTCAAATTTCACCATCTGCCACGGTGGGATCCGATTCCAGGTCCCCAAAACATACCCTGGGTGTCTGGATTACTAGTCCTGTGACACTACTGCCGCATCCTTTTTTTTCCCTTTGAACTTTGTGTTCCAGCTGGTATGGAATTTAATTGCTGTGGACTTCTGCCAATGAAGTATAATTCTAAATCTGCAATGTGTTCTATCTGCTTTCCATTCTCACTATATTGCTGAGTTTGAAACTAAGAATCACTGCTAATTGCCTTCTTATTAGAATCGGAGCTCCTTATCTGTCCAAGTCTTTTGCTCCCATCATCTTCAGGCTTTTAAAATAGAAACTTAGTGTTTTGAAACACCCAGTCCTTGATGTACCTTGTTTTCTACTCTACTGTTTTTATCCTTGCTGTCCTGCACTGTGGCCTTTCGGTTTTCACTGTGGTTTCATCATAAATATTTGTAAATACTTTATCACACTCTGAATTCCTTTATGCAGTTGGTTACTTGAGTGGCATTTCAGTAAAATATAGATCGGAAAAACAGTACATGCTGGTATATTCAATTTGTTTTATTTCAAACATTTTGGAACTTCTAGCCACCATTAACCAATGCAAGGACACACTAAAAAGCATTGAAGTCACAGACCCTGGGGATTCAACATTCACTAATGGTGAGCATGAAAATTTGTCTATGTGAAGTAAATCATTTCTGTAGGCCTTAGATTGAAGTGTTTTACAATGGACACAAAATAATATGTGATTTTATTTTTAAGAAATAAAATCGGCACGGTGGCACAGTGATTAGCACTGCTGCCTCACAGCACCAGGGACCCGGATTTGATTCCGGGCTTGGATCACTGTCTGTGTGGAGTTTGCACATTCTCCCTGTGTCTGCGTGGGTTTCTTCCGGGTGCTCCGGTTTTCTCCCACAGTCAAAGATATGCAGGTTAGGTGCATTGGCCGTGCTAAATTCTCCCTCAGTGTATCTGCACAGGCGCCAGAGTGTGGCGACTAGGGGATTTTCACAGTAACTTCATTGCAGTTTGAATATAAGCCTACTTATGACAAATAAATAAACTAATAATAAGTATTTTTTCAGTGAGTAACTCCCGTGCTGATACTGCTGAGCTGTCTTGTATTACATTTTCTGTCTGGAATCCGTGTACACAGATTGGTAATTTATTTTTCAAATGCGTTGATTGAAGTGGAGTTCCCAAACAAAACATTAGGATTTTTTAACACTTTATTGAGAGTAGAAAAAAAGCAAAGAAAATTCATCAGAGAGACAATGCGACAAAAAAGATGTACAGCAAAAATGTCTAAAGAACATTTTGGGAGAATTGAAATATGGTTGCAATTTTTTAAAAAAACTATGGGATATGGAAGGACAGAAGGTTACTGGTGCCCTCGCTGTGGTGCAGCAACTCTGGAAATTTGTTTTATGAACGGAATCTTTAAGACTAGAGTTTTAGTTATAGCATGCTGTTACTGAAAATTAATTCAGAGATCATAATAGATTCTAGGTCATTTCAATTCTGCGTTTAATTTCATATTTTTCTGCTTCTGCATAAACATGTGGTCTCCAAGTAAAGCATCCATTATGTCAGTCAATACATTATAGCATATATTGAATGTGCTAATGTTCCATGCTATATAGCATATGGCCATTGTATGAAAACGAAAATAATTGGATGTTTCAGCTGTTAAAATTCTGAGCAATTTACACAAAATGCAAAAAAGACTAATGATTCAGCATTTCCTGCCAAATATTCTTTCAAGTTAACTAAAACAATGCATTAAAGCTCCAAAGATGTGTACAAGATCTGAAAACGTGTAAAAATGTCCATTTTTATGTCAGTGGTATTAAGTCAGTCTCAACAGAACTAGACGTTTTGAAGTGTGAAGAATTCTTCATGAATGAATTATCCTGAATTTCTTTTGAACAGTGAAAAGAATTATGACCATGTTGAGATTGAGGGCTGGCGATGAGAGAACCATTGTCAGAAAATCAGCCATTCAGGTAGTGTATGCATGCAAGGTCATGTTGCCGATTATTTGCTTTTATAACTCGCATACTGCAGCCAGATATTTGCCTCTCCTGGTCTCTTTAGATGGCAGTGGAAAAGTCAATTAAGACAAATATCCGATTTTAGTAGGCCCTCTCTAGTTCTGGCTTACAAAATCCTGAGTTAAGCTGGACTCCCTCACCTCTGCTGAACTTTCTCCCCCTAGACTAGGGGGAGTCTAGATACCCGCTGACTATCTAGGGGGTAGTCAGTTCATTTAATTCGAATAGAAAGCCAGTGCCTGATGAGTTTGCCCTATGCATTTGACTTGTAGCAGCACAAAATCAGGCAGGGATGCAGCTCGTTTAAAGCAAAAATGGTCATAATGGCCCAGTGTTCAAACCATTCCGATGGTGGCTACATTTTAAAAAGCACTTCATTGGCTGTGAAATACTCCACAAGATATAAGCTGGTGAAGAAAAACATCATATCATTCTGTCTTTCAAGTCTTTGATTTTGGTCTGAGTATAGGATCCACTATCAGATTTGCAGACAATGTTAGGGTATGTGCTTATATATGAAGAGGACAAATAATATCCTGACAATATAGATTATTAGTTTGGCTAGTGGTTAGCTGAAATTTAATTTGGGGGATGGGGGGGAAAACAGGTGAATATTTTTGACAGGAAGAAGAGACTCGAGCGTTAATTTTCACAAATCTTTAGAAGTCAAAGGACTAGACACTAAAGCTGCAAATAATTTTAAAAAAGAATTGTAAGTGTCAGCAATGGGAGAGTTGAAAAGCGAAGAAGTAATGCTAAACTTACACAACTAATTAAACTGTGCCGGGAATGTGGCATCCAGTTTTATCACCCTACCTTAAGAATGAGGTCAACGGTCTGGAGGAGAACAATTAATAAAATGTCAGGGATGATTTTTGTTAGTAATGAGACAGAACTGGGTCCGATAGCCAGCACAGGTGGGATAGGCTGAATAGCCTTCAATGCAGGAAGATTCAGTGAAAATTTAACAAAAAAATGTCTGAATACTCAGAAATACTGACTAATGATTGGAGCAAATCATAAACAAAAACTCAAGTTGAGGAAAAACAAAACAAACAAGACCTTTTATGATAAAAATAGCAAATGCTGAATAAACTCAAAAGGTCTGGCAGCATCTGTGGAGAGAAACAGTTAATGTTTCAGATCTAAAAGATGCTTCCACAGAGCCTTTTAAGAACTCTGAACGGTCCAGGCCCTAGGGCTCCCGTGAACCCAGTTTACATAAGTAAGATTCATGGGTAAGATGTAAAGATCTGATTTAAACGATCAAAATATATAATTGCCGCTGTGGAATTAAGTCATGCAGCCTCTTTTTTTATTTTGTTTATTGCAAAACTGAATACGTAAAAGGCATGCAAAGTTTGAAAGCCAGTTTGCCTGACCCACAGCCACATCATCGACAGAGCATTACAAATAAAGCAGACATTATGTACAAATCTCAGTTTGTATGCATTTTGGTATTTTTCTCACTTCCCTACCAGTTGGTTGGTTGATTGCTGTTAACACAAAATCCTTGAGTAATATGTATGTTATATAAAAATATATTTTTGTATTACACATAAAACATGTTTTCATGTCTAATAAATGGCTATGCTTTCTTGACTTTGTGCAATAAGTAACTGGATTTTCTGCCTGGTCCTTTAGTTTAACAGTTGTCAACCAGAGGAAAATTGTACAAATTAAAATATATAATTCATGTTTCTGAATGCAAATTGGGTTTGTTCTTGATGTACGAATATGCTGGTGAATCAGTTCTTTTGTGCTCTATACCTTACAGGTGTTTGTCAGCATTTTAAAACACAATATTGCCATCTGCAACCAAGAAGATTTGTCAACATTACAGGACCACTGTCGAGATCCTGCCCCATCTGTCCGCAAGCAGGCATTGCAGTCAATCACTGATCTTCTGTTGGTACGGTTTTTTTTAATATTGTTTTCAGTTCATGGTGCATACTCAAGTCGATACAAATACTTTTAATAAATGCATGAAGGGCTTTATAATTCTGCCTCTCCTGCTGGCGCAGGAGTAAATGACAGTGTGAAAGTTCAAACAACATACAGTAGGTGTCAGCAAATTCTACCACAAAGTGACTAGAGATTGATTCAAATATGAACTTTTCTTTTGGTCCCGTTGCAGAGTGGGGACCGTTTTTCTTTTTAACTCGTGGCACGAGCAGAAAATCAGAGGTTGAGTCATCTTTTATTGCCGAACTTGTAGCAGCCGGCTCAGGCACAGCTTGTATGGTTTTAGACCTGGTTGCCTATTTTTGGAGAGCACCTTTAATAAGTGGAGGCCTAAGTTGAAGGGAGAAAATTAAGATTATTTGAAAAATTTGACATATTTCACCACTTAATGCAGTGTTTTCCTATCATGTAAGGTGGTTACATACCTATTAATAATCAAAACAGTTGAACGTGTTGTTCAGTCGCTCCCCAGAGTGGTTACTTAACAACAGGAGCTTCAGTCATACCAAGGGGAGAGAGTTATTTCCCTCTGAAGAAGCGATGGAAACTTGGCTAGCTGACTCCTCATTTCCTTCATGCATTTTCTCATGGCTGCTTGCAGTGTCATTGGCCAATAGCTGGAAGCTGGTTTCCAGATTGTCCTCTTTTACTGGAGAATGGAAGATGAAACAGGAGTGTCGCTAGCAGAGAATATCTTTCAATAATAAATGTTGCCGAGTTTTCTAATTAGCTGGTGCTATTCTGAATTGGGAAGATCGAACTCATTAAAATAGTCGCTTTGTAAAGCAAATCTTGAATATTACTGAAAAGAGAGGCATGTTGCCAAGGTTTTTCACCTTGCACACTTCAGGACAAACGCAATGATGTCAAAGTTTGACAATCACAATTTATACTACTGGAGAAAAGTACGTTGATTGGTTGGCAAATAGACTCTGATTGGCGGAGACATTCCTATGGCAAAAGGAGCAGGGAACTGCAGAACTTCCAAGCTCCCAAATAACTCGAAAAAGATGAAGGGCCTGAACACATTCCTTTTGTTTGCAGAGGATGATAGAATTGCTTGTTTGTGGACCAAGAAGTCCCATGTGTAGTTGAAAGTGTAATTTTGAATTGTGGTACTTAGACCCTCAATCTTCTCTAAATAACAAAACATTTAACAGTAGACATTTTGTTTAGTGTTTTGCAAGCACGGGCTTTGAATACGGCCTGTGTTCTACCTATTATGAACAAGCAAAGGAACATGCTGTTTGAGTCAATCAACCAATTGCTGGGACCTGGCATTGCTCTAGCACTGGAATTCATACACAATGGGCGAAATTCTCCCAAAAAAATTCAAAGTGTCGAATTTGTGTGAAAACTGGAGTAATTCACGCTGGTTTTTTCAGTGGGAGTTCAGAGAAATGTCTCCCACACTCTACACTGTAGGGGCCACCTGTGTGAATATCATTAGATTTTTGGGGGCAGGGCCTATTCCCACTGGAAAGGCTGAAATCAGTGTGCCGAGCGGGCTACTGCGCATGTGCTCAGTGGGCCACTGCGCATGCGCCGATCTGTCAGTGCCGAGATCAGTACATACGCCGTGGCCCTGCACTGCCGGCTTCCTGATTGCTGGCCAGCTCAATCGCTGGTCAGCCCCACAACGTCGGCAATCCGCCCCACCATGGCCTGATCGCTGGCCCACTGACCTTTTCCTGGGCCCAGACCCGACCCCCTCCCTGGATCACCACGATCGCTAGCCTCCCTCCTTCCCCCACCGATCCCGACTGCAGAGTGGCAGTGGGACCCACCACCCCCACCAATTGGCCCCATCCCCTTGGCAGTGCCCCATGCCTGATGGGCAGTGCCAAGGTGCCTCCCTGGGGATTGGCACTTTTCCCCTTGGGCAGTGCCAGGGGAAGTCTCACAACACCAGGTTAAAGTCCACATCATCAGTGCCAGGGGGCCATCCGCATGCAGCCCGACACCCTGGGGGGGCCCCAATTGCCCCCTCCCCCTCATCCCAGCTGTGTCAGGCCGCTAGCTCCCCGAAGGTGGGGAGCTAGTGTAATCCCCGCTGGAGTGAAACATTCTAGCGGGGTGGGAGACGCTTGTGGGCCTGGAGACTTTAGTCCCGGGCCCGCTAATCATATTCAAATAATATTAAAATGACCATTTAAATGGCCTGTGCGTCTCCCTGCTGATTTTTGTCGCGGAGACACAAGTGAGGTGTGAATGCTCACGCAAACCCTGTGAATGGCCACTGCAGGATTCTTGCGGCCCACTGCGGTAAAAAATTAACGCAACAGGATGCGAAAACCATGGCCAATGTTACTTGATTGTGTGGTAAGCAAAATGTCTTTTTGGATTGACTAGAGCATCCTGTTAGTCAAAACTATCACTTGCATAGCCTTGCAATGTAGCAATGTGAAACCTCTTGCTTAATCTGTTCAAAGTTATGAAACACTTCCTTTCCAGGGTAATTTGAGATAGACTGGGCACTTTTCAGGTCTTAATGTGGTAATATTTGGCCCAATTGTGAGTTTGGTTGAAACACAGTGAGCAATGGACGGTTATATGTCATAGGCAGAGCACAGATGATACTCAACCATCCCATGCTTTCAAAACCTAAAACAAAACATCTATTGTTGGATCTGAATCTGTGATTAGGCAGCGCTTGAACAATCCCAGTGCAATAATAGCTACACGAACAACAAATTTAAAATAATCAGTCGAGTTCATAACATGACTCATTTATTCTTGGTAGTAGTGATGTATGTAGGGATCCATTCGCTGCAAAACAAAGGATGTTCAAGACTTGTGCCTTTGAATTATCTTTGGGAGCTATAGTTCCTTGTTGCTTTCCCCATGGCAATACCTTTGGCCAATCAGTCAAGTTGCTAGCCAAACAACACCCCTTTCTCCTGCAGTATAAATTGTTGTGATTGCTTGAAATTTTGCATTCCTGCATTTGTCCTGATGAGTGCAAGATGAAAAGCTTTGGCAACTTGTGCTTTTCAGCCATATTCATGAAAATATGCTCACTCTGTAGCTCTGTGTTGCAAAAAAACTTGAATGAATGGAGTCATCCTTTGTAATTGACTCTGAGCACCTTGTGCAGGAAAGAGCACTGGAGTGTCAAAATCAAATGGTAATACAATAAATTAAGCATTGCCGACAGTTCAGAATGAAGAAATCTTTGGAAAATGTGTATTGGACTTTACATATTTCAATCTACCAAAGCCATTTGAGGCGTCTTTGATATGTAGCATTTATCTTGAGAAGTTAGAATAAATAATTTGTAAATAAATAATTCTTCATCCTCTTTCCATAGTCATTAAGTACCAAAGCTGTCATAGAGGTTTACAGCGTAGAAACAGGCCCTTCGGCCCAACTTGTCCATGCCACACTTATTTTTTTTTAAAACCCCTAAGCTAATCACAATTGCCTGCATTTGGCCCATATCCTTCTATACGCATCGTACCCATGTAACTATCTAAATGCTTTTTAAAAGATAAAATTGTACCTGCCTCCACTACTACCTCTGGCAGCTTGTTCCAGACACTCACCACCCTCTGTGTGAAAAAATTGCCCCTCTGGACACTTTTGTATCTCTCCCCTCTCACCTTAAACCTATGCCCTCTAGTTTTAACTCCCCTACCTTTGGGAAAAGATATTGACTATCTACCTTGTCTACGCCCCTCATTATTTTATAGACCCCTATAAGGTCACCCCTCAGCCTCCTACACTCCAGAGAAAAAAGTCCCTGTCTATTCAGCTTCTCCTTATAACTCAATCCATCAAGTCCCGGTAGCATTCTAGTAAATCTTTTCTGCACTCTTTCTAGTTTAATAATATCCTTTCTATAATAGGGTGACCAGAAGGCTGTCCTTTCATGGTTGCATCAAAATAATTCAATAGGCCTACATTTAGTGCCATTCCATATTCTGTTTTCGATAGAATTACTTGTTTGTGGTCCAGGAAATCCCTATGTGCAGTTGAAATTGCTCTTTTGAGTTGCATTTATAAAGACACTCAATCGCATCTAAATAGCAGAAAACAAGTTGACAATGTTATTTGAACCTACTTTGGTTCTGAAGTTATAGTTTAAAAGGTTTATTTTCGAAATTGGTTATTAATTCAGGCTGTTATCCTTAGAATCATAGAATTATCCTTGTGCTCAGTTTGTTTTTATTTATGTTTCTCGCAGACTCAACCCTGTAACTCCGTGTTACAAAACGTTTGGATGAATGGAGTCATCCCTATTGTAATTGACTCGGAGAGTTCTGTGCAGGAAAAAGCACTGGAGTGTCTGAATCAAGTGATAATACAACAAATCAAGGACTATAGACAGTTCAGTGAAGAAGACAAATATCAAAGATTGGCCTGGGATATTTTGACATTTCTCACAGTTGAGAATCAAGAGCTTTGGTAAATGTTTATTGGACTTGCCATTTCAGTTGTCTTTTATATTTTGCGTTTATTTATCTTGAGAAGTTGCGAGTTCTAGATAAGTAATTGTCTGTCCTCTTTTCATAGCCGTTATCTTACCAAAGCTTTCCTTTTGTGGTCCCGTCAAAATATATTCAATTCAACGTTTGTAAAGAGCCTTATCTCTCACACTGAGACCGAACACTCTCCTGCCGCCTGGATGCTACTTTCAAAAGTTGCAGGTTCATCCCCCAAGTTAAATTATGAGAAGATTATAGTCGCTTGGGATAATGTTTACAGGTTTGTAATTTTTAAATTTGCAAGCAAATGCTTCTGTTTCACCGTACTTTTTACAGCTAGCTGTAAAGTATGTGATATGCCGATCTATTTTGGCTGTTCTATTTTTTTGAAGCTTTTATGTCTGATCCATTTTAGCTGTTCTGTTTTAAAGCTTTTGTGTCATTCAGACTTTTCAGATAATACTTACAATAGGAATTAACTTCAATATAAGACGGAAAGGTAACAAGATATTGTGATTTCAGCAATAGGTTACAGTTCTATCATAGCACAGGCAAAAATATCCATTGTTAGAGATGTAGCGTTGAAGCTTTTCAGTAAGAGTATACAAGAGGTGGCATAATTTTATTTTTTAAGTATAATTCATTCCCGTACCTCATAATTAAGAGACAGTTCCTATTTGGAAAGTGTTCTGTGTTTTTTGTTTTTTTAAACTTTGAAGAGCTTCAGGGGCAGAAACCTAAGTTTAAAGTTTATTTATTAGTGTCACAAGTAAGCCTACATTAACATTGCAATTAAGTTACTGTGAAAATCCCCGAGTTACCACACTCCGGTGCCTGTTCGGGTACACTGAGGGAGAATTAAGCATCTAATATGTAATTCAGAGGTACGGTGGCCTGAGGTAAGACATCAAAGCCATGCTGATGCATGTTTAGGATGAGTATGTGACTGGCCTGCTTTCTTCATGGAGGACTGATTTATTTGTGAAATACTATGAAAACAAGATGTTCAATACTGCCTAGTTATCAGATCATGCCAACGTCGTGTAAAATGTTTGATTTTCTTTTGATCTGAAGTTATTTTCTAATATTTGCAGGTCAAAGATTATAGACAACAGCACAAGCCACATTCTGAGTGTCATGGGAAATGTTTCTCGACATTTGTCTGAGGCAACTAGGTCTAAGTTGATTGGTGAGTGAAATGCAATAAGATTCGAGAATTTTAAATAATCGTAGAATCCCTACAGTACAGAAGAAGGCAATTCGGCCCAGCGAGTTTACCGATCACAATCCCACCCACGCCCTATTCCCGTAACCCCACACATTTACCCTGTTAATCCCCCTGACACTAAGTGTCAATTTAGCATGGTCAATCAACCTAACCTGCGCATCTTTGGAGTATGGGAGGAAACCGGAGCACCCGGAGGAAACCCATGCAGACACGAGGAGAAAGTGCATGCTCCACACAGACAGTCACCCGAGGCCGGAATTGAACCTGGGTCCCTGGCGCTGTAAGGCAGCAGTGCCGCATGTTTCTAATGCATTTGGGAGGCAGTGGTGGTAGGGTTTGGGGCAGCATTAACTCTTGTGTCTTTTCTCCTGTTGGTGAATTTACTGACTTCCATCTTTCTGCTTAATTTGATTGTCATTCCTTTTTTTCTGCCATTTGGCTTTAGATGTACCCTGGATGAATGCAACAAATGTTTATTCATGACAACTGCAAGGGTCAAATGTGTAGTTCCTTTTGGGCTTGCTCAGTCTGCTAACTAGAGGGTGCATATTCATGGTACAGTTGCACACAATTTGACATCAAATTGGCAATTATTGCCTTTCTTGGCTAAACTACATTGTTGTGACGGAACAGAGGGGATTCATCCTGTAATATATTTTAGTTTAGTATTGTTGCTGATAACAGACATTAAAAGCAACATAATGTTCCACTTGCCAAGTCTTAAGGGATCAAATTCACCACAAAAATTGTTTTATTCTCCGTCTTCAACGATCGGCAGATGGTTAACGGGGATGAGAAATTTCTGCAGTTTGGTAGAGTTCTGATTTTTGGCTCATGGCATTCTGCCCTCCATTTTTTTTCTGATCTCCGACTGGCCCAGAGGGAACAGTCACTCAGGCCCTAATCCACTGTCAATTTTGACCTGGCTTTGACTGGATTGGGAGATTTAGAGGCTGTGTCCCAAGTAGCTGCTGCTCCAGTGTACAGCCTGCAGAGGGCCTTCTTGCGCTGAACCTTGTTCGTGGTGCCACTTCCACTGCGGGAGTTTTAGGATGAAGACTCAGGCCTAAACCAACCACAACCCCTGGCTCAACTTCAGGCTCTGCCCCCAGAGGGATGGAAATGGAAGCTTGTTAATAAAAGTAGCAAATGTGAACAGTGCTTGTAAATCAATTAAAATGACAGTTTTGTACAGGTGTTGTTCGATGCACAATTTAATTGCTCTTTTTAATTCATTGGTGTTGCACAGACATTAAGTAGTTTGCCTTCATGGCAATGGCAATGAATGTCAAGTAAGCAGTCGGTCTCACTTCAATTGCAGGAAATATCTGAAAAGAAAATAGCATATGAAAGACAGATGGAAAAGTTGTTTGCATAACTGAAATTAATAGAAATATACAGCAAAGCTTTGCCAGCACTTCATTGTGTAAACTCTTTGTCAAAACATGACTTCAACCGCATTAGTTTTCAAGACTTTTTGTATGTATATTTTTTTCATGGGATGTGGGCATTTCTGGCAAGGCCAGCCTTTGTTGCCCATCTCTAATTTTCCATAAGGTGAATTTAAATGGGGTCACATTGGGAAAATAGTTTGTGAAGCACTGCCTTGTCTTCGCTTCAAAAGTACACAATTCAACAAGGTTGCGTTGTTAGTAAGCTCCTCATCCAATGTGACATGCACTAACTGCATTGAATGCTGGAGTGACTTTGATAAATGCATTGATCCTGTCTTGACAATAAACGTTAAACCAAAGGACAACTAATGTTTGTACCCACTTGAAGTCTGATAATGCCACCCATTTGAAGTGGCACAAAAGCATTTGGATTTCACTACAGATCATTAAAAAGTGCTATAAGCGACATGATTCCGTGGTACAAAACAAAATTAAGACTTTTTTTGTCTTTGATCTCACCTCAACAACAACCTTATCAATTTTTTTATTATTTTGAAATGACTATTAAACATGTGCTTTTCTTACAGACGAAGTCCAGAATTGGATAAATGCATTTTGCTCTCCTCCGGAAATCATTAGCCCTGCAGTTGAAGCCTTGTACAAACTCTGTCAGGCCCAGTGTGAGACACCTGAGGACACACAGGTGGGGTTGCATATCTTGAAAAATAAGCAAGCATCCTCTCTCTGATGGATCCCGATTTTAGATATAAAATGTGCATCAAGAATGGTGGGAATAAAACACACATCAGTAGCAATTTACAGTTCGTCCTGTGAAACCTTACTAGGCTATAGACTGTCTAATCAACATTTTTTAAAAACACACTCCTTTTTTGCTCTTATTTGGATCTGAATCTGCTAAAAGTAGGTGGCTGGCCTGTTTCCAGACCTCCACGTTCTATTTCTGGGGCTCCTAAAAATATCAAGAGTTGAGTTTCTTTTCTCTCCTTTGTGGGAAGTGTTTTTCTTCACTCTGAAGAAAATTGAAAGCTTGGTAACTAGGGAATCTTGGTTACAAAATCGTACTGGTCCATGGAACATTATTTTGGAATTTTCCTCTAAACCTTTCATACATGCATAAAATAGTTTTCAAAACTGATTACTGATCAAAAACATTAACAGCAATCACATGGTAAAAAGCAGAGTAAGCTGACAGAATAGATTTGCAGGAAATGGTAATAAAAGTCTTCTGTTCGGCCTTGTTTTTTTCCTGACTCACATTGGGATGCACTAATCAGTGTAAATTGTGGTATGTGAAGAGGTTTTATTGTTAGACTAAAATCATACTGTCGAGCATGTAATGAAGCAGTGTTTCTGTAATAGGTCCTACTGGATCAGGTGTGTGGAAAGCTGATCTTGGCATGTGAGTCTTACATCTCTAGTATTGTTCTCCGAGATGGTGAAGCTTTATATGCAGATGTAAATATATTGGTAAGTAACAGAATCCATATCTATCAAATTCAATTAAACTCTATGACTGCAATGCAAATTGAATATTTTGACATAGCTTCTTTGCATTTTATGCTTGCCAAAGTAAAGGCTATAATTCCAGTAATGTTTCAGAGTCTTGCAACCTTACTCAATTTTGGAAATACCGTAAAAATTGTTGTTGTCCGACATGTTCGAGGAATGGGTGGTATCAGTTAATCAAAATGTCAGTTACTGGGAGTTAAATCACACTGGATACAAGACAAGGTGCTGCTCTGTCTTTATGCGGGGAGGGGAAGCAGCTGGACACAGCAGGGCATCATGGTCAAATTACCAGAACTGAAGACCAAGCTGACACCATGACCTTCAGACCAGCTTTCAAAAAAAAAGTTGTCAGCTTCACGGAGTTGCTCAAGCAATAACTGCCCTTTCGCGCAGCTTTATGGAGTCCTGGATGACATTTTAAATCATGACCAAACAAGATTGCCACCAACAGACCAAGGCTGACATTTGGGTGGCAAGATGGCACAGGGGTTAGCACTGCTACGTCACAGCGCCAGGGACCTGGATTTGATTCTGGCTTTGGGTGACTGTGTGGGTTTGCACATTCTCCCCATGCCTGCGTATGTTTCCTCTGGATGCTCTGGTTTCCTTCCACAATCCAAAAATGTGTTGGTTAGGTGGATTGGCCATGCTGAATTGCCCCTTAGGTTTGCAGATGTGTAGGTTAGCCATGGTAAATATGTGGGGTAATAAGGATTAGGGTGGAGGGGGTGTGCCTGGGTAAGGTGTTCTTTTGGAGAGTCGGTGCAGACTCGATGGGCCGAATGGCCTCCTCCTGTAGTGATTCTATGGAGTTGAAGTTTTGAAAATCTGCCATTTGACTCTTTGCTTCCAATCTTCAGACCCGCTTTTCAAAAGGAAAAAATTCAGCTGTCAGAAATTCTAGCTAATTGGGAATTCCCCCAGTTGCCATAATGCCAGATAACAAAAAAAGTTTATTGTAATTGTCTTCACTCGTGTTTGGGTCGGGACCTGAGGCCATCTTTTACAGAGATAACGTATTCGGATGAATTGTAATGAGCAGTTGTGCTGGAGTATTGTTAGCTCAATACCTGATGAAAATTCAAAACTTGTAAAACAAACAGTAATGTAAGAAGTTGATAGCTATTCAAAGACTGAAAGAAAACATTCCAACTTTTCTTTGTCTTTTAAGGACCCCAAATCACTAATTTGTAACAGGGTTAAAGGAAAGTGCGCATGTAAAGTTGTCATGGAACCACAATCTGGAAAAGTCTAATAATCGATGAATGAAATTTTAATACTGTGACTTGAGCTCTGAAAAAATTGAGTATGATCAGCAAATAGGGCTCAGGCAAGTCAGTCAGTAACCAGAGATTGCAGATTTAAAATAATTGACCAAAGGACTATGTGGGAGGCGAGATGAAAATGCTTTGCACAGAGGGTTATTAAGAATGTATCAAAAGGTTTGGTGACATCAGATTCTTTGGTAGCTTTTAAAAGGCATTGGATATGAACTTTAGGACGACTAATTTTCAAGGCTAAGGGGATAAAAACTGAACTGTGCACCTAAGTTGGAGCACTCTCAAAGCCAGCAGAACTATGATGGACTGAATGGTCTCCTATGCTTTAAGATTCTTTCAAAGAGGGTTTGAAACGTAAAGTACTATACTGTCACTACAATAGTTCTGTGAAGAGCAGTTTGAGATAATGAATATTAGAGCAATATGCACATCACATGAAGTATATAGGGTCGAGTATATTTATAGATTTCATTCCATTCCCCTTAACCAATTTAAGAACGAAAGAGTTTTCCAAAAGCACTTGATTTGTTGTACTTGATTGCCCTCCCAAGTGACCCTCATTCTTCGAACACCAGGAATCCTATGGGAGATGTGTGTTGCCATTTTCTTTGCATCGTGAGATTTGCTAAGTTCCAGGTACAACATCTTGTGTTCCCTCAGGTGAGGCATCTTTTTACACTTGGTGAAGTAGCACAGCTGTGCCCTGGAAAAGTTGAGAAGCGCATCTTCATGCTGGTTCAATCGTTTCTTGCTACCCCGACCAGCTTAGACCATGGTGAGAATGATATATTTTTTTCTCTAGGATTCCTGTTATGCAGAATAACATGAAGATGTTGATTAGGGAAACAAGCTGAATGAAATTTATTTGCTTTGTTATAAAGGTGAAAAATATTTGACAGGTCTTCCGAACGTTACTATTATCTGCAGAAAATGTCGTTGATTGTGGTTAGTTTTTGCAATGTGTGGAAGGCCTAGGTCATTTTACATAACTTTAGGGTTTTAGACTGAGATTTCCATTACTTGCAGCTTCACAGATGCACCTCAAGCTTGAACCCAACTTGACTTGGATCAATATCTATTTAAAATGTAGCAAACAGAATGGCATGCCAAAATGACCCTTGTCAATATATTTCAATTTACAGAATATACCACATGCCCCCATGTTTTACTCAATTTCAAGAAACCATAAGATTAATAGTATCATCAGACAATGCTTAGCCCAGAAGCATTTACATCGATTTATTAAGTAGTTAGTTGAGTGAGCAGTATTGTATAGAATTACATTCATAATTACAAAGCATACTATGCTGTTTGGAATATTGAAAACAAGATAGGCTCTTCTAGAAATGATTCAACAATGGAACAAAAGATTCCTTCAAAGATGGACTCTTTACCCTTACTTGCTACCATAGCACCTCTGGCCCAGCCTATCACTTTCTGTTTCAGAATCAAGCGAAAGTCAACCACCATATCTCATTTAAAATCATTTGAACATGTCCTACACCAGTGATTTAGATAATAAGATGTGAGGGGTGATTCTCTGTAATTGCTAGAGCAGCGCAGCAGGCCCGGAGACATCAGCCATTTAGTGGGCTCCCTGCTGGGTACCGCGGCCCCTCCGTGTCTCTGGGGCTAAGATTTTTGGAGTCATCAGTTCCACGCCGGAAATAGGTGCAAAGCTGATTACAATATTTAAATGAGGATTTCCATTTCATTAGCAGGCCCGGGACTGAAGGGGGCCTGCTAGTGTCCAACCCCACCCACCCTTGCCAGAAGTAGTTCCCTCCAGCCCTCCAGTGGGGTTTACAACAGCCCCCACTAATGGGGAACAGGTGGCCTGACCCCACTGGAGGGAAGAGAGACCATTGAGACCCCCCAGGAGGTCGGGGGTAAGGGGGGGTGCCCCCTGGGCACTGCCAGCCTGGCCCCCTTGGCACTATCCAAGTGGTAAACTAGCAATGTCCATGGGGTAACCTGGCACTGCCCACCAGGCATCGGGTGGTGCCAAGGGGGTGTGGCCTACGGGGAGGGCGAATCCCCATTTAAGTGTAGTGAGTGGAATAGAATCGGGCAAACGAGAGCATGTGACCTGTCTGCAGCATTAGCTGCTGTATTCTGTTAAGTTGAAAGGTTCAGGCTGGGATTCTCTCCAAAAAAAATACTAAGTGCCCAATGGGTGGGAAAATGGGAGAATTTCCCACCTGTTTTTTGGGCATACTTAGTGGAACGAATCTCTGGCAGTCTGTGCATCACAGTGTGCCTCAGAGAGATTCACGCCGGAAAGTGAGGGGGCAGGGCCTCATCCCGCTGGAGAGGCCAGCAGCATAGTGCTGAGCGGGCCACTGTGCATGTGCCGATCTGTCAGTGGGGAGATTGGCACATGTGCACTGCGCTCCACCCCCACCCCCACCCCCCATCACTGGCCTCTCGATCGCTAGCCTACTGATTGTTTCGAGCAGCGAGCGGGCTGGGAGAATCCCAGTCTTTGAGTGTGGATGAATGAGTGAGAAGGTGGGTCCTCGGTTCCAAGGGTGAGAGGGGTTGGTGAGAGGGTAGTGATTTGGGGGTGACGTTGTGAAACAGGTAATCCTTTGGCAGTACAGAACTACAGTATTGGTGAAAAACTGAGACATGCTGTCAAAGCTTTTGTCTTGTACTTAGATGCAAGAATGCCAAATTTCAAAGGGAACTACAATTTATACTGCATGAGAAGAGGGCGCCTCTGGTTGAGGCATTGTCATGGGTAATGCACCAGGGAACAATTATTCCCAAGCTTTTGTTTAGTTGAAAATGGCACATCTGGATGGGGCCTTGCATATGAATATATGTAAATTCTAGCGAGCATAAATAAGCCACATTGTGAGCCTGACTGATGATCTTAAATTGTTTGTTGGTGTAATACTTAATGCACTTGGGATTGTTCTTCTTCAGCAATATTCAAGTTCCCCAGGTGCTAGACTAGTTTTAAAAATTTTCTGGTAACTATCAAGATAAGTCACACGGACAAGCCCAAATCTCTGATTCTGGCCCAGTGTCAGAGATGTTCACACAGGGTCCTGGGCAGTAGGGAATTGCCTATCCCAAGTTCAAACTTCCCGGGCCAGGCAATTCCTCGTGTCAGGATTTTCCAGGATCTTGACTGGAGACTGGAAATTTTGCACACTAGGCTTTATTTACTTGGTGAACACAAGATAGTAAAGTTTCTGAAATGTATTTTCTGCTGCTAATGTTTCAGATGGTGATGATCTGCCAACTTCACAGCCCCTCTCTCAGTTTTCAGGACCTGCTGCTATGCCTTCTGTTATCCGAGCACATGCATTTTTTACTCTGGGTAAGATCCTTTTGGCATAGGTTTGCAAATAGGAGTTTTTCTATTCCATTAACTTATTCCATCTGTGTGTTTTTTCTAGCAGAAACAACTTGGTAATGATCAAAACTGGGAATTCTGTCATTTGTTTTTCTTCTCTGAGGTGCTGAAGTGAAATTATTGTGCCTACTAAGAACTTGCGGAGACTTCAGGGAGCCCATATAATCATTGTGATGATAAATGGGGGTTGTGTTTATTCGAGATAAGCGACACAACATCTCCGTTGCCTGCGTTAGCATTTTCTCTGCTAATAGAAGGAAATTTAACCAAAAGTACAAAATCATAATAGTTCCTGCAGAAATTAGGAAATGCGTTATCCTTTTATACCTATTAGAAATTTTGTCAGTGCATTGAATTTAAACCGAGGTTATATTTTCTGTCACTTAAGAGAAAAGATTTTACACTGTTATGGATTGGAACTAGACCATAAAGACCTGATGGAGCCTGGTTCAATGCCAAGTCTGACGTGAGTTTGTCAAACTCACTGGGAACTAGTCAGGGCTTACACTTGTGCGAGCGCACACCAATGAGTAGGCCATGATTTGATGCCTGTTAATGCTTCTTGTTATAATGGAACTAAAGTAAATCTTACCTTGCTTAGATCTAAGCAAATATATTTCAGACTCAACTATACATTGTTTATAGTGATGACATATCCCCTTATTTGACTTTGCACAGGAAAATTATGCCTACAACATGAAGACCTAGCAAAGAAATGTATCGCGGCTCTTGCACGTGAACTAGAGATGTGTGAAAATGTAGCCGTTCGCAATAATGTTATCATCATCATGTGTGACCTCTGTATGCGATATACCTCTATGGTAGATCGATATGTTCCAAACATTGCTGCTTGCTTAAAGGATGATGACCCCTTTATCCGCAAACAGACTCTGGTCATGCTGACCAACTTACTCCAGGCAAGTGAAGAATCGGTGTTCTATTATACAAGATCAAATAACTGGCTGCGAGTTACATTTGTGAATAGTTTGCTGTTCTGCCTCCCTAATCTTGCTTTACACTTACCTTAGTAATCTTGTGTATTTTCTTTAAGCAGTGATCATAAATCTGAAGTGATGTTTATCTATTACTTTGCATTACTTCCTGGAATGAAATGTACTTACAAACATGAGCATGTGAGAACTGATTTCTCACAAAATCGCAATGCATTTATGTACTTGTGAAGAATGTACTTGCATTTAATATCAATTTCCAATCATTTGAACTGTTTCCTAATTCCTGAATCATTTACCTGTTTCCTGATTGCTTTATTTTGTCATTTTCAAATTTATTTGCCGTACGTGCTCGCCATTTATCAAATAGTTGGACATGGTTGTTCAAGACAATAACATTTTGTAACAGTGCACTTTTTCAAAAGGGGAAGGTAGTTTAGTTGTTGTACCTCCTGTGAAAAGTACGCTTCTCATAAAATATATGATTTTGACTATTATTGGACATTTCCACCCGTTGGAGCTGGTTTATTGACATAGGTTATGTAATGTCTTATTTGTGGGATTAAGTCATAGCAATTCTATGTAGATCCTAGGCTGAAATATTTGTGATATCCAATGCAATACGCTTTGAGACTGCAGCTGAACCTGTTCATCCAAATTTGGTTGAGACAGAAACTTGTCAAAATGAATGAGCCAAACTGAATTGTTTTCACTTGTTTAGAATACAAGCAAGAGCGAAGTCTCATGGAGTTTATTTATTTTTTTCTTTGCAGGAAGAGTTTATAAAGTGGAAGGGCTCCCTTTTTTTCAGATTTGTGAGTGTTCTGGTGGACGCAGATGAAAGTATTCGGAGGTAATTAGTTTCTTTTAACTTGTGTTCACTCAAGTTATCAAAAACTGTGATGATGAATGCGCATTAAATCAACAATGAATAGAATTTCATACTGTTTATTTATTAGTCACAAGTAGGCTTACATTAACACTGCAATGAAGTTACTGTGAAAATCCCCAAGTCGCCACACTTCAGCACCTGTTCGGGTACACTGAGGGAGAATTTAGCATGGCAATGCACCTGACCAGCACATCATTTGGAGCACCCGGAGCAAACCCACGCAGACACGGGGAGGACATGCAAACTCCACACAGACAGTGACCCAAGCCGGGAATCGAACCCGGGTCCCTGGCGTTGTGAGACAGCAGTACTTACCATCGTGCCACCCCAAAAGATTTTCATGCTGTTTGAGCGATTGTAAAACAGTTACTTTAACAAAACACTAATAACAACAGTTTGTATTTCTATAATGTAATGTAGTGTTATCAAGCAAATTTGACACCAAATCACGCAAGAAAACATTAGAGTATATAACCAAAGGTGGTCAGAGATGGGACTTAAAGACTCTAGCTTAAACCTTCAGCTCACCAGCAGTGCTATAGTTTGTTGATGCCCACAAAGATTTGCCAGAACTGCATCCCTACCCATTTGTTCTGGGATCTCCCAATCCTGACTATTAGAGAAATCGGCAGCGCAGTGCCCCCCCCCCCCCCCCCCCCCCCTCCACCCCCATCCGTCTAACTCTAGCGAGTGGATTCAGGCAAAGGAGGCACAGTGGCACAGTAGAACCATAGAACATTACAGCACAGAAGCAGGCCTTTTGGCCCTTCTTGGCTGTGCCGAACCATTTTTCTGCCTAGTCCCACTGACCTGCACCTGGACCATATCCCTCCACACCCCTCTCATCCATGTACCTGTCCAAGTTTTTCTTAAATGTTAAAAGTGAGCCCGCATTCACCACTTCGTCTGGCAGCTCATTCCTCACTCCCACCACTCTCTGTGTGAAGAAGCCCCCCCCCTAATATTCCCTTTAAACTTTTCACCCTTAACCCATGTCCTCTAGTTTTTTTCTCTCCTAGCCTCAGTGAAAAAAGCCTGCTTGCATTCACTCTATCTATACCCATCATAATTTTATACACCTCTATCAAATCTCCCGTCATCCTTCTACACTCCAGGGAATAAAGTCCTAACCTGTTCAACCTTTCTCTGTAACTCAGTTTCTCAAGTCCCGGCAACATCCTTGTAAACCTTCTCTGCACTCTTTCAGTAATTTGCATGTTCTCCCTGTATTTGCGTGGGTTTCCTCTGGGTGTTCCAGCTTCCTCCCACAGTCCAAAGATATGCAGGTTAGGAGGATCCGCCATGTTAAATTGCCCATTAGTTGGATTAGTCATGGTAAATGCGCAGGGTTATGGGGATAGGGTGGGGTGTGGGCCAGGATAGAGTTCTCTTTCGAAAGGCTGGTACATACTTGATGGGCCGAATGGCCACCTCCTGCACTGAAGGGATTCTATGGAAGGAGAGGATATGCGACTCCCTTCCCCCACGCGCTCCTTTCTGTTTAGAGCAGCATTTTAAGGTGCAATCTTTTAATAGGTTGAGTGTGGGTTGGTGAATGCAAGTAGCCGATAGTGGAGTAATTAAAATTGAGGTTGCTCAAGAGATCAGTATTGGAGGTGCACATTTGTAGGGTTGAAGGACATTACAGAGAGATGGAGGGGTGAGATAATGGAGGGATTTGAAAGTAAGGATAAATGACGTTCAAGAGACACTGGCCGGAATCTTACTGGCCTGCTCACCATGGGAATTGGAGCAGGCAAGGGGCGGACTATGGGAAGGTCCTTTGACCTCAGGCGGGATTTTATGGTTTCGGATTGAGCGAGGCTGTAAAATCTCGCCCATCGGCTTTTTAAAAAAAACCCAAATAACAGATATGACCATGAAACCAATATCATGTGTGGTTAAGAGAACCGGTAATTTAAAGGTTGGTCAACATAAGAGCATAAGAAATATAAACCAGAGTAGACCATACAGCCCCTCCAGCCTTCTGTGAGATCATGGCTGATCTTCTACAAGTACTCCACTTTCATGCCCTAGCCCATAACTTTTGATTCTCTTAATGTCAAAAATCTATCAGTTTCAATCTTGAATTTACTAAACAACGTAAGCATCCACAGCCCTCTAAAGTAAAGCATTCCATATATTCGCAGTTAAGAAATTCTGAGCAAAGATATTTCTTCTGTCAGTCCTAAAAAGCTGACCCTTTCATCCTGAGACTGAGCCCTCGTTCTAAACTATTCATCCAGGGAAACTATCACAGCATCAATCCTGTCAAGCTCTGTTTTAAAAACAAAATGAGGGTGAGAAAAGGACATTTGGTCTTTTGTTTTATTCATTTGTGGGATGCGAGCATCACTAACAAGACCAGCATTTATTGCCCATTCCTAAATGCCTTTGGGAAAGTGGTGGCGATCTGTCGTTTGGAACTGCTGCAGTGCCTGTGACCTATTGAAACTTGCCCTTTAAATATATTAGCCACCATGGTAACAAGTGGATTTTTCAATAATGTCCTTTCCACTTTTCCCCGGTAGAACATTCCAAATAATTGGCACTTTCTGTATCAAGCCATTTCTTTTGCCCCGATACCTGCACTAAATTCCCTATTTTTAATTTATGTCCTCTGGTACCACCATCTTGTGTTTTGAAGTTCTAACCTGAGTTTGCTTTTTATTTGGCAAAGTAATGACAGGAGGTTAATCATTATGCCTTCAGTTTGAAGCAGAACCCACTTTGCTGTTAGGTCATTGTTACTGTTTATTTGGCTATTTGTGATTTCATGCCTGCAAATTAAGTATCTGTGAAACTGAGTCCTGTTTTTATTCCAGATTTGCAGAGTTCTGTTTAGTCCATCTTCTCTTGAAAAGAAATCCAGTTATGTTCTCTCAACATTTCATTGAATGCATTTTGCACTTCAATGGGTATGAAAGACATGAAAAATACAACAAATTTCCTCAAACTGAACGGTACGTTAGCTTTTCTTCTAGATGATGCTTGACAGTGAATTATAGTGACTCACTTTGACAACTACTCGGAAACCTTTTGTAATTAAACATGAAATGCTTCCTAATATCTACCCAAAAGATAAACCTATTAATCACTAATACCTTAAAAGATTGTGAGAACTGTATAAATTGACTATCGTCGACTTTCATGCAAGAGTAAAGCTGAATGCAAAGAGGTTGTTTTTTGTAATGTGTAGTTTTTAAAAATATGGCCTATTACACAAGATAGTTACTGTACATGCTTTCTTTGAACTAAATTGTAATCTGTTCAAACATGGGAAGGTACCAGCGAATTCATTTTGTTTTAGATAACTTGCTCTCCCTATGCTTGACTGACTCCTTGTCAGTAAAGCTGTGCATTTTGAAAGTTGCAATTTTGTCCAACACGAATCAG
Source organism: Mustelus asterias (assembly GCF_964213995.1). Classification (NCBI taxonomy): domain Eukaryota; kingdom Metazoa; phylum Chordata; class Chondrichthyes; order Carcharhiniformes; family Triakidae; genus Mustelus; species Mustelus asterias. The sequence continues at coordinate 21,305,807 of NC_135827.1, read as the reverse complement.
GTTTTCTTAAAATTATAAATTCCAAATGTGGACCCTTTTGGCTACAGATTGGTCAGTATGATAGAGATTTTCAGAATTCTGAACTTTCATTGTTCGGGTGGCACGGTAGCACAATGGAGGGCGGCACGGTAGCGAACGCACTGCTGCTTCACAGCTCCAGGGACCTGGGTTCGATTCCCGGCTTGGGTCACTGTCTGTGTGGAGTTTGCACATTCTCCTCGTGTCTGCGTGGGTTTCCTCCGGGTGCTCCGGTTTCCTCCCACAGTCCAAAGATGTGCAGGTTAGGTTGATTGGCCATGCTAAAATTGCCCCTTAGTGTCCTGAGATGCGTAGGTTAGAGGGATTAATGGGTAAAATATGTAGGGATGTGGGGGTAGGGCCTGGGTGGGATTGTGGTCGGTGCAGACTCGATGGGCCGAATGGCGTCTTTCTGCACTGTAGGGTTTCTATGATTCTATGATTGTGAAATGGTTTGGGCAACTTAGATTTCTTAATGTGTTACCACTGTTCCTACTGCATTGAATTTATTTTGTTCAGTGTTCTGAGCAGGGCTTCCATGATCACTGCCAACTTCTTTCAACAATTTTTCAAATTGCCTTTTCATTGTTATGCTCCCATCAACCTCGTTTGCATTTGGCCATTAAATTGTCCAGTTGAAGATAAAAATCCTTGGTGTTGATATGTTGTAATGTTCAGCTACTTTTGTATGCAAGTGTTCTGTAGCCCTTCAAACAAGTGCCTTCCTATAATAACTTCAAAGCTCGCTGTTATAAAATCATCAATAAAAAAAATGAACGGCTGCAGCTTCAATCCTTTTCAAAGTGATATGAATTGTGGCGTTCACTCATTTAAATGTTTTGTATGTAACAGTTAATTCATAAAGAACAATCATTCTCCTACGATGTCTGTGTCTCCATTTCACATACACAAGATCATTGTATGAAGTGTTATAAATCTATGGAGCAGTTGATAAAATCGTTTCTGTTCGGCTATTCACCAGATGATCGTCTTTAAGTTTGTTTTAGTACGTTTAGCATTGTCAAAGAATAGTAGAATTCATGACCTATCCTGTCTCGACAGGGAGAAGAAATTGTTTTCCTTGAAGGGGAATAGAAACAGAGAGAAGAGAATGACAATTTACAAGTTTCTATTGGAACACTTCTCGGATGAGCAACGCTTCAGCATTACTAATAAAATTGCTCAAAATATCCTAGGTATGGATTTCCTTGTTCCCTCTGGAAGTTTTTAGTGTAGTTCTAAGTTTAAGTTAAATGGGGAATAATAAATTTGAATCATTAAACCACAGTGTTGCAATCCAAGGGTTCAAATGGCATAACCTCAACTAATTTGATCTCAGTTTGGAGTTCAGGTGACCATTTATTATGGCTTTTCATTTTAAAAGGGGATATTGTTCTGTTTGCACCATACAGTCCACCCCCTGCTGTCACTGCCAGTGTAATCCATTAATGAATTTTAATGTGCTATTCAGGAAAAGGGAGTATCATTGTTCTGCCCAATCCTGTCCTCAGCCATTTTCTACATGCACAGGATTTGCTGGTCATAATCAGAGTGCAGTCCTGGTTGATTTTTCTTTCACCTTCTGTGGCAACCTACATCATGATGTGGAGATGCCAGCATTGGACTGGGGTGGGCACAGTAAGGAGTCTCACAACACCAGGTTAAAGTCCAACAGGTTTATTTGGAATTATGAGGTTTCGGAGCGCTGCTCCTTCATCAGGTGAGTGCCTGAATATATTCAAAGCTGAGTTGGATTTTTGAACTACAAGGGATTTGAGAGTTATATGGAGAGGCAGGAAAGTGGAATTTGGGGCACAGTTAGATCAGCCATGAATGATGAGTAAATGACTTTTTCCTGCTCTTGTTTCTTAGGAACTTATTTTATAATAACTTTGTGACATGTTATAGAATCATGAAATCCTACAATGCAGAAGGAGGCCATTCGGCCCATTGAGTCTGCACCAACCACAATTTCACACAGGCCCGATCCCCATAACCCCATGCATTTACCCTAACTAGTCCCTCTGACATTAAGGGGCAATTTAGCATGGTCAATTCACCTAACCCGCATATCTTTGGACTGTGGGAGGAAACTGGAGCACCCGGAGGAAACCCACGCATACATGGGGAAAACATGCCAACGCCATACATACAGTGACCCAAGCCATGAATCAAACACAGGTCCCTGGCGCTGTGAGGCAGAAGTGCTAACCACTGTGCCGCCTCATTCCATTGAATGGGGCGGCATGGTGGCACAGTGGTTAGCACTGGAATTATGATTGAGAAAGGAATATTAATTAATCCATATTTAAATTAATGATATGGATTTAAAGCTACATTCATTACCAATGTAAAGTATATGTATGAATATTAAGTGTTTGTTTCTTGCCTAAACTCTAAGGCTGTAAAATTTTAGATAGGTGTCAATTTCAGACTGGCTACTTGTATAACATAATGTGTACTTGTGTGATTTGTCCATTTCCAGCCTGTTTCGTTGATGGTGTGCTTCCTTTGGATATGGAGGTGAATGAGTTACTGTCGGATACTTTTGTAGTGATGAGTTGCAAGGAGATCAAACTGTCCTCTATGAGATCAAAACCTGGTGACGAAGACCAAGTGGATGATGAAATGGCCCTGGCTAATGCGGTTATGCAAGCAGCACAGAAAAAACTCATATCTCAGGTAACTGATCTATAATTACAAACAGTAGACAAATGGCAATAGACTTGGTACACAATCTTGTCAACCAAGGTGAACTTCTGAGTATACTTTAACATTATCCGGTGAATATGCATTTACTGCATTAGGCGTTCTGACAGTTCACAACTCTTTTACTGTGGTACTATAGTTCAGTATTTGGGTGGGATAGGGCTTGTGTGGGATTGCAGTCAGTGCAGACTCAATGGGCCTAATGGCCTCCTTCTGCACTGTAGGATTCTATGATTCAGTGCAAACACTGGTTTCCTCTTTATCCTACTGGATCCTCTCCCAGTCCAGAAGCAACTCCCCTACTGGGGGAACGACCCAGCTCTTGAGTCCAAGCTTCAATGAGCATCACCTGTTCTCAATTTGCGCTAAAGCTAATCCTGGTTTTACTCTTAAAGGGACTCTCATTTCTAACATGTTAGTTCCATATTTTAACAGCCCCTTCCTTCGCGATATAGTCAAATTATGCAGGACAGCTCTTCCATCTTTTCTAATCTGGTCACTTACAATAGTATGGCAAATATCTCTAATTTACTCCCTTAAAAAAAATAGATTTATTGTGATTAACACTGCTGCCTCACAGCGCCAGGGACCCGGGTTCAATTCCACCTTGGGTCACTGTCTGTGTGGAGTTTGCACGTTCTCCCAATGTCTGCGTGGGTTTCTTCCGGGTGCCCCAGTTTCCCCCCCACAGTCCAAAGATGTGCGGGTTAGGTGGACTGAATTGCCTCTTGGTGTCCAAAGATTTGTAGGTTAGGTGGGTTGTTAAATCGGGGGATAGGGCAGGGCCTGGGTAAGATGTTCCTTCGGCAAGTCGGTGTAGACTCGATGGGCTGAATAGCCTCCCACTGCCCTTGTAGGGATTCTATGGTTGTAGCATCCTGATTCCTGTTGTTTGAATTATTTAGTTCTTGAGTGATCATTAAAAAGCCCTGTAGAAAAAGAAGCACTTTCTCTGCTTTGGGCTCCCTGTACAAAAATTGATGTTTAATGTGACTTGAATTTTGTTTATTTGGTGTCATTTGCAAGCACTGATTTTTGTTTTTGCTGTCTCCTAATTTTATTTTTAAATAACACTTCTAAAAATAATTTTGTACTCTGCAATTGTTTTTCCTATTTAATTTTGAAAATGTTGGCAGTCCTAATGGGATGTTTTTATGAGAATGAGAGGCATGGTTTGAACAAATTCTACTTGCTGAAGCTGATCAAAATTGTTTTTGGAGATGTTCTTTGATCAGTAAAACCAGTGTTACAAGGGACATGAATAATTGATGTGTCTCAGTGCTTACTAACTGTTTGCAACTAATCCTAAATCATGACTGGCAAAATTGCAGTGCATCGCAGTGATAAGAGTTCTATTCTTCGGTGTCCCTCACCTCTTCTTCAAATCTATTTTATGGCATAAATAGTTAGGAGGATATTAAATTATTGGGTTCATCAGCTAATTTGGTATGTCCAGTAATTATATGTATGCCTTGGCAAGTTATTTATCACAGGAACACTGTGCTAAACTTGATCTTTTTCTCATTGGAAATGTAAACATACCTACTTGTAGCTTTCATTGCTGGATAATGATCAAGATCAGAATTGTGGCTGTTTCCTCAAATAAACAATTTGGCGTGCTTATTGTTGCGCCTCAGAATCAGCACAGACCATGGATCAAGGCTGATGAATAAGCAGCTAAACGATCATCCGGATAGTTTACCTGCTTATTGAATAAACTTGTTGAAAATCCATGTTGTTCCCAAAATCTCAGCATCAAATTGCAAATAAATTGGCATAAGATCACGGACCATAAGACATAGGAGCAGAATTAGGCCCCTCGGCCCATCGAATCTGCTCTGCCATTCAATCATGGCACATTTTTCTCATCCCCATTCTCCTGTCTTTTCCCCATAACTCCTGATCTCCTTATTAATCAAGAACTTATTTATCTCTGCCTCAAAGATACTCAATGACCTGGCCTCTACAGCCTTCTGCGGCAAAGAATTCCACAGATTCACCACACTCTGGCTGAAGAAATTCCTCCTCATCTCTGTTTTAAAGGATCGTCCCTTTAGTCTGAGGTTGTGCCCTCTGGTTCTAGTTTTTCCTACTAGTGGAAACATCCTCTCCACATCCACTCTATCCAGGCCTCGCAGTATCCTGCAAGTTTCAATAAGATCCCCCCCTCATCCTTCTAAACTCCAATGAGTACAGACCCAGAGTCCTCAACCGTTCCTCATATGACAAGCTCTTCATTCCAGGGATCATTCTTGTGAACCTCCCTGGATCCTTTCCAAGGCCAGCATATCCTTCCTTAGATCCGGGACCCAAAACTGCTCACAATACTCCAATGAGGTCTGACCAGAGCCTTGTACAGCCTCAAAAGTACATCCCTGCTCTTGTATTCTAATGGAGACCTAAAGTAAGCTCAAAAATATAAACCCAGTGGTGAAATCTGACTCTCAGGATGATGGAAAGGAAAAAAAGCTCTGGACAAATGCTTTCAGGCAATAGCAGTGGGAGTATGTAAGAATGTAGTGGTAGCATCAATCAAGAAGATTTTTTTATTTAAATGCAATTGGATATACATCAGCTTGACTTAGCTACAAAATCCTCCATTTTAAGTAACGTATTAAAAAATGAAGCTTTGCTTATTGGAGGCTCAAAGCAACTTTTTTTTTGTTCACAGGTGCAAAAGAAGAATTTTGTAGAAAACATCATCCCTATTGTAACATCCTTGAAGAACCAACTGGAACAGAAACACATCCCAGCATTGAAGGATCTCATGAATTACTTGCGTGTAAGAGACCTCTGCTGGATATTGCTGTTAACACAGTGTTTTATTTGTGAATCTAGTGGTTTATTTGTGCCCTGAATATCTCAACAATCCTATAGTTTTAAATGCACAACTCTAGACATTGAGTGAAGTAATTGAGTGGAATGTTATTGTGACCTGGGTGATTTTTTTTTAACTTTTAATTTTTTTTCACGTCCTTGGGTCTTCCTCTTTAGATGTGGAACTAAACTAAAAGCCCTCCCATTCCTAAGAGAAAGGGAGTGAGGGGACATGAATTAGCACTCAAGCAAAATATTTTTAATGTAGGATGCGCAAAGTAGAACAATTCGCTCTGTTGTAGCTGGCAGGACTGTTCGGAGTTAGGCAATGGCATATTTTTGGATTGGAGAGTCAATGTTTTACACTACCATTGGGTATCTCTATACTTGACCCTCGGGTGGCATTTGCAGCATTTGTTTTGCATTTCCCTAGGAAGTGATGTGGGATTACCGAAATTAGGTCAAGGATTTCTTTGCTCCCAAAAGTGAGGAGCTACTGTGAACCCCGCTGAAGTGAACCACTCTGGCGGTGGGATTGTGGGGAGGGGTGGGAATGCTAGCGGGCCTGGGGACTTCAGTCTTGGGCCCGCTAATCACATTTAAAATATATGGTAATGCTAATTACCATAATTTATGCACCTCCCCACCAATTTCCAGTGCGGATGTGACAGCTCTGGAAATCCGGCACTGGGAGACACTATCGAGGTGCGTTGCCCAGCGCAGATCCCGCATATTGGGTGCTGCTGTAATCTCCCAGCCTGCAGGATGGGAGAATCGCCCCCAGTTCCTCTGACGGTGCAGGATTCCCTCAGTACTGTGCTGGAGTTGAGCCTTGATTTTGACCTTCAAGCCCTGGAGTGGGACTTGAATCTGGAACTTTGTAACTCAGAGTGAGCATGCTATCAACTAAACAACTAAACCACAGATAATCCTTTAATAAGGCTAACCAAATTTTTCTGAATTTTTTTCACATTTACCGGCTGCAAGTCAAGTTTTCCAAGGAAAACTCAGCAACTGGAGGAAGGTGATCATGGCTAGAAACAGCAGCTGAGTGTCTTTCCAGTACTATTTGTAGCCTATTTTGCAGATACCTTTTATGAAGGAGAAACAGAAGAGTTTCCCTCTGGTCCCTTGAGCAAACCTGATGCCTTTCCTGTGATTTGAAGCCACATTCCAACCCTAATTTTGTGTTTTATAAAACTGGGGCACAGGCCTGAACTACTTTCTCTGCTCTGATTCCTGGATGTGTCTACGTCCTCAGCTCAGCGGGTAGGAAGGTGACCTGTTCCCTTGGACTCTGCCAATACTGTTGGCAGCAGAGCTTAAAATGGTATTTGGGGTTTGTTAAAGTTCCCTCTTTAGGGAGTGTGCTTAACGTTTTCATGATGCATCCCTCTGAAAGTAAGGCTGCTAAACAAATGTCACACATGGGCTCTTCCAGGTCTGCACAGTGGTCATGCAGTCCCACACTTGAACCCTGCACACTTTTCATTGTGATATTGATAAAGGGAGAGTTCTGTATTTAATGCAGCATTTGTTTTGCATTTCCATAGGAAGTGATGCGGGATTACCGAAATGAAGTCAAGGATTTCTTTGCTGTCGATAAACAGCTGGCAGCTGAGTTGGAATATGATCTGAAAAAATATGAAGAGGAACTTGTTAGGGAAGAAGCAGAAAGACAGAATTTATTATCCACAATGGAAGTGGCAAACCCAACGGGCACACCTGCAGTATGTCTCTGCTGTTACCTTTTTTGTTTGATTACATGCACAGAAAATACATTGGCTTGTTTAACACTATATAAATGCAGGTTGTTGTTACATACCAACACAAGTTTACTCCAGCTTTTCATTTCTGTTTTAGTATAAAACTCTTGAATGTTAATTAAGGGAAAGCTTTTGTATGTATACTTTGTTCAGGTCAGTAGTATGCCAGCTGGGACAATTCAAAGTTTTTTTTCTTGTGAGAAGGGCACAGTGGTCAGCACTGCTGCCTCACAGTGCCAGAGACCTGGGTTCAATTCCAGCTCTGGGTCACTGACTGTGTGGAGTTTGCACATTCTCCCCATGTCTAGGTGGACAGAACTCTGATTTTCTCCCATGGTCCAAAGATGTGCAGGTTAGGTAGATTAGCCATGGTAAATACATGGGATTACGGGGATAGGGTGGGGGATTGGGCCTAGTTAGGTGCTCTTTCAAAGAGTCGGTGTAGACATGATGGGCTGAATAGCCTCTTCGGCAAAAAAGGGACTGCACAGTGGTTAGCACTACTGTCTCACAGCGCCAGGCACCTGAGTTTGATTCCAGCCTTGGGTGATTGTCTGAGTGTGCACGTTCTCCCTGTGTCTGCATGTCCACAGTCCCAAAATGTGCAGGTCAGGTGAATTAGCCATGCTAAATTGTCACTGGGTGTCCCAACAAGTGTAGGTTATGGGGATTAGTCATGGTAAATGGGTGGGGTTTCGGGGATGGGGGAAAAGGAAGAGGGCCCAGGTAAGATGCTCTGTCAGAGAGTCAATGCAGACTCGATGGGCTGAATGGCCTCTTTCTGCACTAAAGAAATTTTGTGAAGGTAACATATCTGTATTTCGCTAAAAATGTCAGCACAATTTCACATTTTTCTTGTTTTTTCTTTTAAAAGTTATCACCCAGAGTTTCACCTGCTGTGGTCTCTGTTGCACAAATTGAAAGTGAAGCACAGTCTCCTGCTGGTACAAAAACAGCCCAAGCTGCAACAGCACTGCAGAAGACCCCCACTTCGGCTTCATGTGGTTTTATTACTCCTAAAACTGGAATGCTGAAAATGCCTCAATTCACAAAGCATAGGTATACAAGCTAAACCATCCTCTTTGTAGCTTGCACTTCCTTAAGAATTTTCTATTATACTATTATTGGACCAGTACCTGAAATCTGTCACTAATGCTTGTTTATCATAACAAATCTTTAACCCCATGAAAAATTGATATACCTTTTTTTTATATTTTTGGGTATGATTATGTTGCAAAGTTGGGTCGAGTAATTATAGATTGGGAGTTAGGAAGTTAAAAGATGATGCTTTTTCTGAGAATTAAAAAATGCAAGTACACAGAGATCCTAAACTGAAACATTTGTATCGAAAGGCCAAGCAGCAGTTTTTACCAAGACAACAGGTTTTTGAATTTAACAAATCAATTTGAATCAGGCACTTAGATACCAAAAACCTATTAAATTTAAATTTGATGGTTTTTACAATCTAGAACCAATCCTATTGTGGGAAATATTGGTATGTCATGGGTATAAAAGAAGAGGGCAAAGGGATAGAGCAACTGCCACCTGCCAGAGCTAACAACTGACAGCTCTCATCTCTGTGAGAGAGAGAGACTTGCTGGCTCTCATAGCTTCATCTATGTCTTTGAGAAAGCACCATCTAGATGGCAAAGGTACCAAAGAAGAAAGGAGTTCCAAACAGAAGAATCAACAGAGAAGGCCCAGAATATTCTGGAAGACACACAACCTGGTTGTAATTTAGAGAGTGGCTAAATTCTATTTTGTTAATGAGTGGGTGTTGTATTTATTTGAATAGCATACCAGTAGAATCTTGTTTATTTGGGAATAGTTAATAGAAGGCATCTATTTGGTTTATTAATAGTTTAGTTAATTTGCTCACAGTTAGGTAAATAAATTGTTACGTGTTGATTTTAGAGAGAGTTTCGGGGATTTATTTTTGTTTAACCACGGGAAGTTGCTGAAGAGCAAGTCACACCGCTTCACACACACTTTTTACAGATTATAAGGCGGGTATTCCTCTGGGTGTTTCGGTGTTAGTTCTCAGAGGGGGATCAACCTCTGCTTTATAACAATAGTTATAGTTTAATTGGACTGAGCAATTGCTGATGCTTGTTCTGAATGAATGTTTTAATATCCCAACATTTAAATCTGAACTGCTGTCAATCACCCCTCCAAACCAGCCAAACAGTGATGAAACATAATGTTTAGCATGTTCCTGGAAGTGATTGAATTGGTAATCCAGTGTACAGTGGCATGAATATGTCTCATAATTGAACAGCCATTGCTGTAATGAGCTCTTTTTAAATAGTCAATTGTGCCAAGAAAATGTTAGCATTTGGTCACCAGTTGCATGGGACGAACAACTCCAGCGCACAGACTCCTCAATGGAATAGAAAATAAAAACTAACTCTGAAGCTATTTACATCTGTAAATTACAGATCAATGTCGTTGAGTTCAGTGGCCATTCTGAATTCTGCAAAGAAGGCAGCAGAAATGGGTAAGAAAAGGCGTAACAACAGCGTGGGATTGATGCCATTGTCTTCTGATGGAAAGAGTAACACAGTACAAAGGTTGGCTCCTGGGCGTGGTAGTGCTGAAGGTAGGACACATTTTTTTGTGAGGTGGTTTGTGTTAATCTGATTAATCTCCAGTTTACTAGCAATGTATTTTCAAAACTGTATGTAATACATTATAATTTTGAAGTGTGCTCATTTTAAAATAATAGGGAATATTTAAAACCTGAAATTTAAATATATTATTACTTTAAGCAGTTTTGTTTTTAAAGAATTCAATTCCATCTCCTGAAATAGTATTCCTGTATCCTCTGTGTTCAGCATATTTAATGAGGCAATAGAACCAAGCGATTAGAGACTGCCCTGATAGTTAATGAATGCACTGCCAAGTGATACTAGGCCTAATCAACTATAAAGATCGCAGGTCCAGTGTTTATGAGTGAAATTAGTTATTTTAGGTAGCAGTAGAGACAGCACAATTGACTTTATTATCTTGCACTATGGCTTGTGAGGGACTGGGGGAGGTAAGTATTGCCAATAAGGGGTCAATAATTCATAATTGCGCAAGAAGGTGGAGGGCAATTAGTATTACTTTTGCTGGAAGTTGGTGAGATATGAAATATTTTAATCTGGGCAATAATTGAGCAAAGAGTACTGCATCTTCCAGGAATAGATTGAATAAACATTTGAAGTTGAGGAAGATAAAATTTGTGGGGAGAGAGCAGGCAGTGGAGTAATTTTGGAATGCTCTCGCAAGGTGCTCTTCAGAACTGATGGACTTAAATAACTTCCTTCTGTAAATTGCTATTGTTTGGCACCATTTTCTAATGGTGGTGCAGTTACCACGCACTAAATGTTAGTTGCTAAACCCTTGTTGGAACCAAGATTAAAATGGTGCCAATTGCTGTGTTTGGAGCCTGTTGCTATCATTCACTGAACTATAGTTTTATGAATTTTAAACTATCAATGATATATTTCCATGAATCTGTTGTTTTTTTGAGTATCTATAATCAAAATAAAGGGAATTTTACTCTCTCCCGCAACGCTGAGCACTCTTGCTTTAAAGTAAACTGGAAAATCACATTGCTAAATGTTTAGGTTGCGCTATTAAAATTAACAGCATGACATCTGAACAATGGCCAATCTCTTCTCACATTTAACTAGTACTCTCTTTGTAAAGATTCATTCCAGAGCTTTGGAGCGCGTTCAAGATCAGGAGGTTCGTCTGCTAATGCCACGCTGGTTGAACGAGCTATCAGTACTCCTGACCGTGAGTGTGATCTTTAATAATGAATAAAATGCCTCTCTGGATGGTGGTGTGCTGACAATGTCCTACTGGTGATACTAAACTGCCATTATCTAATATCCCAACCTGATGTACGCTTGTACTAAAACACCACTAACTTCTTTCTCCAACAATTCAATATTGAATTATTGAGTTATTTTGAAGTTTAAATTACAGCTGAACAGCGCAGAGGTTCATTCTGTGTGTGTATGTATGTATCTGGCTTCAAAATTGCCTTAAAAATACTACCAAGGAGGAACTCTTCAAATGTAGCAATAGAAAAATTGGGTTTGAGATATCTCCACAGTTGAATGTAGCAAATGTTCACTCAAGCTCAATAGCTGAGAGTAAAGCAGACACCAAGTGAGCATTGACGGCAGTGGAAGAGTCTATAGAACTTTGTGGCTACCCACCAGACATTAAAAAAAATGTAGCAGAGAGACAACCAGACGTGGAGACCTATCTAGACACTTGCATATCTTAGAAGCCTCTCTCAAGAAGTGAAAACTGAAAAGTAATTAGTATTTGTTGGGTTTTAATCCATATTCTGCAAATAAAATTGTATGCAGCTATCTTGAAAATGCTGTAACTATACTAGGGCAAAGAATTTATTTTTATATTGTACCTTTCACACCTTGGGGACATCTGAATATGCTTCACAGCCATTAACACAAACCTCCTAGAAGAGTTGGTATTGCTGTTCAGCAGGCTCTTGTAAACAGCAGTGAGATAGTTGACCAGATAATGTGTTTTAGTGATGATGGTTTTGTGTAGGGTATGAGCTCTTTTTATGTGCCAAATATGGATTAAAATAATTTACCAATGCTGGTTTTGTTCTCCTTCTACCTGTTCCCATCCATTACACCTGCTGGTTGGTTGCTTCGAAGACTGCCAGAATAACAGCAGTCATTGGCTAGTAATAAGTGCCAGATTCCGCATTCTCTCCTATATTGCTTGCTATGTGTGAGGGAAGGCATATTTGTGGGTGTCAGTTGCAGATTTTTGTTGTCGGGGTGGCTTTCTTTCAGATCTGGAACACTAAACAAGATAAGGCAAAGCAGGAACAAGCACCTGGTGGGGGAGAGTGTTTATAAAATGATGCTGCGTGTCTGATGCTGCATGCCAGACTTGATTGCAGGCAATTTTTTTTTTGCATGACACCCACCTGAAAATGTCTTCTTCAACATACATCTAGACTGACCTCAATTTAATGTTCCCTTCAAAAAACATGGCACCTTTGCTAGTACAATATATACTCAGTACTGCATTGATGTGTCAGCATAGGTTTTCTGTCCAAGTCTCTTTGATGCACCTTCAGTTCTTTACCATCTGATTCTGAGCTGATGATGCTACCACCCAGCCACTGCTGAAATCTTTTACAACAATAATAACTTCCAAAAGGTAATTGGATATATGTACTTAAAACAGAATGGGTACCTGGGCTGTGTGGCTTTGGACTAATTTGGTGCCTCGTTCAAAGAGCCAGGAAAGGCCATAGTAGGCTGAATGTGCTCTTGAGTTTAAGTTTATTTATTGGTGTCACAAGTAGGCTTACATTAATACTGCAATGAAGTCACTGTGTAAATTCCCGAGTCGCCACACTCCAGCGCCTGTTCGGGTACACTGGGGGAAAATTTAGCATGGCCAAATCACCTAACCAGCATGTCTTTCGAACTGTGGGAGGAAACCAGAGCACCCGGAGGAAACCTACGCAGACACCGGGATAATGTGCAAACTCCACACAGAGGGTCACCCAAGCTAGGAATCGAACCCAGGGCCCTCGTGCTAACCACTGTGACACCGTGCCGCCCCAGCTCTTTACCTGCTTTCTGGTTCTGTGCTGCTTGGGTTGCCTGCAATCTTCTGCTGTTGGCACCAACATTAAAGCTGAGAGAGAGCATTCATAATTTTCCAAGGAGCAGATTGTGTGCAATAGGTGGAAGAACTTAAATAGCAAAAACAGAAAATGCTGGAAATTCTCAGCAGGTCTGACAGCATCTGTGGGGAGAGAATAGAGCCAACGTTTCGAGTTTGGTGACCCTTCATCATTTAATTTGATCATGGAAATGTCCCAGAATTTTAGTTTTACTGAAGGTAAAGGTTCAGGAATCCTATGCTATGTTATTTTGAAATCAAAGTTTTGGACTAGAATTCTAACACTTATGAATGAAGTTAGTCATATGCACACTTGATTTAGATGAGAATTTATTGGTTGTTGCTCCGTGACTACATTCCAGAACATCCACGGCCTGATGGTCTTCACGGACAGCAAGACATAGCAGACTATGCGCAGGAGATACAATTGGGTTGTCAGCACGTATTGAACTTGCCCTGTAAGAGTTTATCATCTTCAGGAGCGATGGGGAGGAAATTGCTGAAAGATACTAACATTTAGGGCGCTGGGTAGGTAAAAGTTGGGGGTTCAGCATAGAAGAGCAATCTGAACCTAATTCCTAATAGGTGTGGCACAAACTCATAAATTGCCTATAATTTGTGACAAAGGTGTCAATACCATTCAAAAACGTGCTTTCCTTCCCAAGAAATGAAACTGATGTCATATATTGGAGTATTATCATTTTAATTTGTCTATTTCTTTTCAGGAACAATGGAGAATGTGACCTTTGGTGCAGGAGTTAGCTACATCAGTATCACACAAACACCAGCATCTGAAAAGAGTGAGTTTACAGTGTCCTTTATTGCAGTTTAAAGTACCATAATATATATTATTTACAATTAAAATGCCACTTTTTTTCTATCATTATGTTCTTCATCATTTCTAGATTTTGTGTTTTCAGCTACAGTGTAGGCTGTTACTTCTGAATAATATTTGAATTTGTACAAAAGGGACTGTAAGCCAGTGAGGAGGTGATAAAAATGTTAGTAACTAAATGTATTTAGTTCAATATGAACTTTTTTGAATTGTGCAAGTATAATTATAAATACTTAACTAATTAGAAAAGTAACTGGAGGTTTGGAAATTGAGTCTGATATTTCATTTCGAATATTCAACATTAAAGTTTAGACATTCTGCAAAGGCTTTCATGCTATCGTAAGAACGATGGCCTGGATTTTACAGTTGTAGTGACAGGAAAACTATCAGCATTCACTGTCATTGCAACTCTGAAACTGATAGCAACTTCTGCCATCTGCACAGTGCTCGATTCAAAAGTTGCTGTCATGGATTTCCTACTCTGTCATGTGCGCTTTTCAAATCTTGGCAGATGAAAATCTTGAATATCTTTTGAATTTATGTGAACTTCCACTTTTTATCTTTTGTTCTCTGTTGGAAAGCTGCATCCCAAGTTAGATGTATTTGGGTTTTTAATGGTGTACCAAGTCAATAATTAGTGAGGAACAACCTCTCTGCCTCTGGGTGGAGAGTCATAAGCAATTTCCAGTTTTAAGAAGAAAATTAACTTCATGATACTTCAGTTTCTACCTTAATCCCATGTGCAAGTCCAAAAGGAAATTAAGTACTTCCTCATTTTCTATTTATGAGAATTCTTTAATGCCATTGGCTGCTTGGCCTGCTTGATGAGCTCACTGTTGCTGGACACTAGGGATTCTCTATAGCTGGCAACAGAATGAAATTGACATCAGGAAAGGTGAAATCCACGCCCACAGAACTTTGCTAAGTCATGGTGGGCAAACTTCTTTGAGCTCAGCAGCGAGTGTCATCGTTTCACTGCTGAGTGTGAAATCTGGCCCCGGATATCAGGAACACGACTCATTGAACTGTTGACATGTTGATGAAATGCAGGATGGAAGGACTAATTTTAGTCTGGAAGTTTGTTCATTTGAAATTTTAAGAGATTCTTTTCTTCAGATTTGTGTTATAGTTTGTTTGCTAACCGTTCAGTGTAAAACAAGTTGATAAATTGTCTAGAAAACTTGGTTCCATTGCTTTTGAAATAACTGCGGAAGGAGTCAGTTTTTAAAAAAACAAAACATCTCCAAGTTATTGCCTGTAATGTGGTTCAGCCATTGTGTTTCGATTGGGAAGTGTAATCCTGTTTTAGAAATAAAATATGCCTTGGGTAAAGACTGGGGAGAAACTATTGAAGGAAATGTGTGTGCTTTCATAGTACTTGATGAAAGGATGATCTTTTAATCAATACTAGCAACAAATTGGAGCTCAGTAGTTGGGAAAGAATGGTGAAGTGCTGGAGCAAACTAAAAATGTGTCATGCACCTAACTTCAAACTAAGTACATAAGTTTAAATCTCTTGGGTGCATATGCACAGTAAATTCCCTTGGGATAATTCTAAGTACTGTAGCAAGATGAAAGATTTAAACTGTAATTTTTGATCTTTATGATTCTGCTGTCTGTGGATTATGTATATAAAAGAGCTAATTGCTTATTTGTCACAAACAGATAAAGAACATTCACAGGAAGAGCAGAAAAACATGCTGTGCCTATTGTCTCCAGATAAACCGTAAGTGACTAAATACTAGGAAAGTGTTTGGGATCTTGGCATCAGATGTTCAAATCCTGTTTTTGATGTGCTGTTGAAAGTGGTGTAAGAAATTTGACTGAATGACTGTGGTTTCACCAATTTGTTTCCAAAAGGTGAAGAATTAACAGCTTTGTTCACATTTCTGAAATACTTCTGATGGCATAACACAAGCCAATATAACTTATTCATTTGTATTAACATGGCACTGATGAGATTCAATATTTACCTTTTCCTCCGAGTGAAAAATTTATACAGATGGGCAAATTTGCAAATGCTGCTGCAACTTCAGATTAGGGCAGGTTTGGGATTAAATGCGGAGATCCAGAAATTGCTGATGGAATGTGGTACTCCCATTAGCTTTGCAAAAATAGCACCCTGGCAGACATATTTAAAATGCCAGTATTCACGGGGGAAGTGCCGGATGATTGGAGGGTGGCTCATGTTGTTCCGTTGTTTAAAAAAGGTTCCAAAAGAAATCCGGGAAATTATCGGCCAGTAAGTTTGACGTCGGTGGTGGGCAAGTTATTGGAAGGTGTGATAAGGGATAGGATCTACAAATATTTGGATAGACAGGGACTTATTAGGGAGAGTCAACATGGCTTTGTGCGTGGTAGGTCATGTTTGACCAATCTATTAGAGTTTTTCGAGGAGGTTACCAGGAAAGTGGATGAAGGGAAGGCGGTGGATGTTGTCTACCTGGATTTCAGCAAGGCCTTTGACAAGGTCCCTCATGGGAGGTTAGTTAGGAAGGTTCAGTCGCTAGGTTATACATGGGGAGGTAGTAAATTGGATAAGACACTGGCTCAATGGAAGAAGCCAGAGAGTGGTTGTGGAGGATTGCTTCTCTGAGTGGAGGCCTGTGACTAGTGGTGTGCCGCAGGGATCGGTGTTGGGTCCATTGTTGTTTGTCATCTATATCAATGATCTGGATGATAATGTGGTAAATTGGATCAGCAAGTTTGCTGATGATACAAAGATTGGAGGTGTAGTGGACAGTGAGGAAGGTTTTCAAAGCTTGCAGAGGGATTTGGACCAACTAGAAAAATGGGCTGAAAAATGGCAAATGGAATTTAACGCAGACAAGTGTGAGATATTGCACTTTGGAAGGACAAACCAAAGAAGAACGTACTCGGTAAATGGTAGGACTCTGAAGAGTGCAGTTGAACAGAGGGATCTGGGAATACAGGTACAGAATTCCCTAAAAGTGACGTCACAGGTGGATAGGGTCGTAAAGAGTGCCTTTGGTACATTGGCCTTTATAAATCGGAGTATCGAGTATAAAAGTTGGAGTGTTATGGTAAGGTTATATAAGGCATTGGTGAGGCCGAATTTGGAGTATTGTGTGCAGTTTTGATCACCTAGTTACAGGAAGGATGTAAATAAGATTGAAAGAGTGCAGAGAAGGTTCACAAGGATGTTGCCGGGACTTGAGAAGCTGAGTTACAGAGAGATTGAATAGGTTGGGACTTTGTTCCCTGGAGCGTAGAAGATTGAGGGGAGATTTGATAGAGGTGTATAAGATTTTGATGGGTATAGATAGAGTGAATGCAAGCAGGCTTTTTCCGCTGAGGCTAGGGGAGAAAAAAACCAGAGGGCATGGGTTAAGGGTGAAAGGAGAAAAGTTTAAAGGGAATATTAGGGGGGGGCTTCTTCACGCAGAGAGTGGTGGGAGTGTGGAATGAGCTGCCGGATAAAGTGGTAAATGCGGGGTCACTTTTAACATTGAAGGAAAACTTGGACGGGTTCATGGATGAGAGGGGTGTGGAGGGATATGGTCCAAGTGCAGGTCAGTGGGACTAGGCATAAAATGGTTCGGCACAGACAAGAAGGGCCAAAAGGCCTGTTTCTGAGCTGTAATTTTCTATGGTTCTATGGTTTTTTGTGCATTATTGAAATGCATCGAGTGGCATTGACATTGCTGCAGTTGCATTATAAATATGAACTAAACGGATTACTGAAATGTCAGTCTTGCCCATTTTAGTCTAGATACCTTTTCCAGTGAGTTTTTTTTCATTGCTGCCCCAATGTCTCTGGCACTGAAAATTAACAAATGACGAATCTCATCCCTTCAGGGTTTCTAAAAAATCAAATTTTAAGTTACATTTTTAATATTTTGTTGCACTCTCTTAAATATCAGATCATCTCCATATTTCACTTCCTGTGCCTGCTCTGACATTGAGTTCACCCATTCTAATTTATACTCTCAGTCCTTGCACTGTTAACTTCACAATTCTTCTCTGCTTAAGGGGAGGTTGTTTATCATGTTCACTCGGGTATCAGAGGCATGGTTTTCCTCATTGTGTTGTTAGCAACTTAGAATGTAAAAACTTAAAACGTGCATAGGTAAGTCTAACTGTATTCACTCCTATAGAAAATTGTATTCCATAATCCTTTTTTGGTAAGGTGGCTATTGTATCATGGTTACTTTGCATGGCCTCCTCAGCTTTTGATATAGGAACATTCTCAGTGTCAACAGCCATTGTTGTCTTACTCTGGTGATTATTTTTGAGTGCCATTTTCTTCCAAAGAATTGGAAAAACATTCCAGTTATCCCAACTACATGTCAATGTGTATCCTTCATGTGAACTTAATTCCATATGCCAATTGTCTCATTCCTTTACAGTGGGACGCAATTCAGGCAGGTTCTAAAGTTCCTTCAGTTTACTACCCAGGCCAGGAATCAAAAACGATCATCTTTAATATTGTATAATCACTCACCATTAAACCCACTATTCAGCATCTCATTCTGGTTACCACATTGAGAATGTGAGGGTCCGTGAGCAGGGATATACCAGAATGGTTCTAGAGATGAAGGATTTGCTAAAATCCTTGGTTGAGTTGGAGAAGCTGGGATTGTTCTCCTTGGAGCAAAGGAGATATGATAGGTGTACAAGGAAAAAAGGTTTAGATAAAACACACAGAAAAACTGTTCCCATTAGCTGATTGTGCAAGAACTTGTGGAACATAAAAAGTTTGAGTGAGAGATGCAGACCAGATATGAGGGAAAACCTTTATATGCAGCAAGTGGTAATGATTTGGGTTTGGCTGCCTACAAGGGTGGAGGAAGCAGAAACAATGATTGGGCATTAGAGCAAAATAAACCTGCAGGGGTACAAGGATAGATCAGAAGAATGGGAGTAATTGCTCTACAGTTAGCTAGCATGGACTCGAGCTGAATAGCCTCTTCCTGAGCCATAACTTTTTCCATTATATTTATTTAATGAAATTATCCCTTCGTGGCACTGTTTTCAATGACCGGAGATCATCAACTGACAAAATCCCTGTGCCCGTCCACATTGAATCTTCATAGGAAGAAAGTGCTTCAAATTTGTTCTAAAGGGTCATTTACTTGTGGCATTCCTGATCTAGCCTGTCCTTACTTTGTATCTATGCCAATTCCCAAGCTTCCGGGAGATGAATGCTGTCTGAAATTGTTACTCCAAAAACCTGTTTCCTGGCTTTACTTGATTTCAGGATTTTAGTTGGAGACACATCCGCCATTTGTCTGTTATTAAATGTCAAGTTACTGTTAAATGTATACAATCTACTCAAGTATCAGTAAAACTGTTCAGTTCTCTCTTTTTTCCTCTTAATAGAAATAATGGTTTCATTGTATCCATCCTACTCCCTCATCAGTTCACTCTTGTGGGCTCTTGCTATTTCTTGACTTCATATATCAAATACAGTTACGAATCCATTTCAACTGCTCAGGCAACCTAACAACACAATGGATTAAATAATATGGAATTGGTGACTACATGCTATTAACTGCCAATGTTCTTACTTGGAGTGATAGAAACTTACACCCCGGAGCCCATTATGAATGTGCTGGCTCTTCAGGAGTTATGCTTAGTCACAGATCTCTGCTTTTGTACGTGATTGTACAAGTTCGTTACCCTCAAATATCTGCGGAATCAATTACCACCACCTATTCAGGTACGGTGTTCCAGGTCCTAACATTTAAATGAAAAAGTTTGTCATCTCTCCCCTCTTGATTTTTGCTGAATATTCTGTAATTAAGTGATTTGTATAGTGAAAAATACAGTTCCATGGGGAATACCACTGGTCAAATTCCACTTATCCAAGCACTCACTACTAAAATAAAAACCTTTCAGATGCTACAAGGGGGGGAAATGTGTTGTTTTTCTGCAAGGAGAAAAGAGCCAGATGACCTTCCATATCCATAGTAACTTGTGATCCATTCAAAATATGCTTTCTGATGCAGTGCCTTAAGCACTGAAAACAAATATTAGATAAATCTAATGCTTGACTTGAGGTCAAACAAGAACAAATTATTGAAGGTTTCCAAATGTTTAGCAGATTTGGACAATGTTTTATGGTCGCAAAAAATTCATAAGTCACAAATGGACCTTTACGTCATGATTGCTTACTTAGTCAGACTTGGTGCAAAAACTTTATAAATGTATTTGTTCCCTTAGAGTTCCTCACCCACGGCAATGGAATGTGGAATCGCCAGTTATCAGGAAAGAAAACCAAATTCAAGGCAGAACAAGATCTCAGAGAAAATGTCCTTTAAGACCTTCAAACTGAAGTTTGCAATTTGTATTATATAGTTGTGTGCGTGCTTTGAGAATGTGTATGCTTTCTCTTCTCAGCTCAGTGTGTAACATGCCGCTAAAGGTATCCTGCTGGTCTAATTCTTTTGGATTAAAGGCTTGCTGATGACCTCTTAATTGAGGCTGGGAATGGGAACTCAAACCATGCTGAAATATTTTCCTCTTACTAGCTTTACATTGAGGCACACTGACAGAACAGGACCTGACTCCTAAGTGTACTATACTTTGAAAGCTGGGTTTTAAAAGTGGTATTGGGCAATTGATTGGGTCTGATGTACTTTTAAAAACTTGTCATATTTGGGAGCAGGTGTTGTCACAAATTGAAGAAAAAAAATATTCACCTGAAAAGTGATGGGTAACAGAAATAATCAGTGAAATCGAGTTTGCTAAATGAGGAAGGCTACAAGGCTGAGCAACTTTAAATTTCCTCTTGTAATTTATTTAGCAATGAACATTGTAAATCTCTGCTGTTTTTCAAACTGTATATGAGTCAGTGGTCATCCATCAATGCCTATGATAAAATCCTTCAGTTTGTATGTGTATTCAAGTGTGTAGAAATTTTACAAGTAGTTAATGACAAATTATCCTTGCTTCATGATTTACAGTTACTGCTTTATTTATATATCTTCACTTCCAAAACAGTAAATTACTGTCTGACCTGACTAAGCCACATGGTGGTGCTGTGTACTGCATAGTGACTGGAAATAGTTACCACACTTAGTTTGAAGATGATTTGAGGATGGTTTTCAATTGGGGCCTAAAAGGATAATCAGAAAAATTACTAGTTGGTTGACAGATGGTTTACTTAAATCAGACTAAAGTATTTGCTTGACAGATAGCTATAAGGGAGGTGAAAAATTGTTCCCTATCCTGTAACCCTTTTTTGTTCAGTGCATGTAGGTTGAGTGAAGATCAGCTTGAGCTCTGAAGCTCTGTTAGAGCTAGCCACACAAAATTCATGTACAAACTTTAGTGTTTTGGGGAAGATACACGAGCAATCAGTATCTGTACTAGATGACTGGAGTAGAGTCGTACCTACTGAAGTAAAACATCTCTCCACCATCTCTCTTTCCCCTCCTTTCTCTCTCTCCCCCTCCCCTCCCCCCCCCCAATTTGTGGAAACTACTGCTAATAAGAGTTACAAACATTTAGTATATATTCTGATAAATGCAAAATACCATCAGTCGGATTGAAGGTGGATTTGATTAGATTACTTTCACAAATTTGCAAATGAATTTTATTTAATGTATACAATTGAGATTTGATAAGATAAAAAGTTATGAGATGCTTGGCTAACGCGTTCCTTAGCAAAGCTGGATTAGGAAAAGAATTAAGGGCTGGTAATACAGCTGTAATCAAAGTCACTGATGTTTCACTGAATTATGAAATCAAACCAGCATCAAGAAAAGTAAAGTTTTATTGATTTTGAACACATTGAAAAATGTACCGTTAGTTGTATCAATTGAATTTTCAGTATTTCATGTTTAAATACTACTTGCATACAATTAACTTCTAAATGTGTGGCTTGGTTCAAGTCAGCATAACGGTCTTGCAATATACACTATTCAGAATTGGTTTTTGACAAGTGTAAATGTGGGAATACATTGAATATGGATTTAAAAGTTTCAGCGCCCATATTTGTCTTTGTTCTCAATGCTTGCAAGGAAACCAAGAACTTGCTTGAATTCATACCATTTGTTTTTTTTCCCTTCTCACAAAGTATGGTTATCGGTCCAAGTGCTGCATCTTTAGTGACTACAAAACTATTTACTAAATTTATTCCTTCAGATTTTGCACAGGCATTGACAATTTACTTGAATGGAGCAATTTTGGCAGTAATTTTAAACTTGAGCCAATATTTAGAGCATGTGAAGTCCCAAATTCTGTTGCTGCTGACAATAATGTAGCTTTTTTATTAAGCTCTTAATGGTGCTTTGCATGTAAGAGTTATTTTTAAATGCTTAGTAGATGATCAACTTCATTCTCTTTTGAAGTAATGAAATACTGGATACATGTACAAAAGTATAATCTCAGCACTGATCAAAGTAATGAGTTTTTTTTGCAGGACTGAGGTTCAAAGTACAATCATATTTTCCCTTTAAAAAATGCAATACTGAATTTTAATACCAGCTTGAAACAGAAAACATAGCTCAGGATGACAAGAAATTATGACAGTAATTATTAGTGAAAACGCAAAAATCTAACACCATTCGAGGCGCCATTTTTGCTCGTTAAACAATGCAGAAATACTTAGAGCAACTTTGCATGTGGATTTTTAGGTTAAATGATGGTAATCTGCTGTGTCAGTATTGGTCGTTTTCCCCCCGAAATGTTTATGTTATGGTTTATTCCATAAATCAGGATCAACAAGCTCACTGTGCAAAGTTTTAATTCAGTAGATTATCCCCTGCAAAATTTGGAAGGAACGTCTGAGCAAAATCATACAAGCATGTGAATAGCATAAAAAGGCTCACCATGTTCATTATTCTCAAGGTCAGGAAAAGAAAACATTACTTCGGTATTCTCAATGAGGTTCAAGAAATTACTTTTTGATGGGACAGCTTCTTCTAAATGTTGACACATATTATAAATCAAAAACATGAAGGTTAGATGGGCCAAAATTTTCATTTGGGAATGCATGAGAATGAGATTCTTCAAGTTTAGGGTTTTTAAAATACTGAGAATCCATTGAAACAACTTTCACACATTGGCACAAGGTAGGAGTCCCTAAATCTAAAGCTCGAGTGTAACAGTAATTCCTAATATATTTAACTTTTTAAATAAAGGCACTTGATACTGATTAGAAGTACCCAGTGGCATTGATCTATCCATAGCCAATGGACTAATGTTAATGTTATTTGGGCATTGCATAATTCTGCCTCTTGCAGAGTTAAATAGGTTCAGCTTTTCCCATGAAATCACATTTCTCCTTCCTTCAATAAGTCTGTTCAACTGAAGAATTTAAAATTGCAAAAAAGAATTTCCTTGGGAAAGGGCAAAAAATAGGAATGGCAGTAGCTCTAAGCTAGTATTGGTGTTGTTATTAACTTCTAATGAACACGCACGTTTTCTATCAACAACCCCCACCTCCAAATTTGGATGACAGTGGTCTTTTGGGAGAGCTCACTTATTTTCTGTATTAAATTAATAAACTTTGATTCACGATCTTTAATTTTGAGTGTGTGTAATTAACTTGTGCCAGCAGAAGCAACACAGAACTCTTTAATAGGTACTTTTGTACATTGCTGCAGTTTAATATTACAGCTCAAAGTAACATTTAACCCTCAACTTTGTCAACTTAGATTAATAGGAATACATATGGCTGGGCCATATCAATGCCTCTACAAAATGCCTGCATACTAACTGAAATGAGTGCAATAACAACAACTGAATAATCACTTTGCTAAACAGTGGTGGAATATTTATTTTAAAAATCTGAAAATTATTTAAACACAAACTATGTATTCAAGGGATTCCAATGCAACTGGGCTTCAACTGTTTGATCAGATTAGGTCAGGCAATATTGCTTTATGATGACCGAGTTACTGCATTTGCTAATTACAAAATTCAGAAAAAAACTTCAAGCCAAGTACCCTAACCTTTCTAGCCACTTCAAAGTTTACAATGGATTCTATAAATAAATTGATATGTTTACCTAATGTGATATGAGTTTCTAATACAAACCTATTTAATCAGCAATATTCAGATATATACAAAAAGTAGAATTTTTGGACCATTTAAAACCATGTGCTTCCAAGAAATACTATAATTGTTTTAAGTTTAAAAGTAACAAGAAAAAAAATTACTCTGCTGCCTTCATAAATTGAACCAACTGAACAAACCTTTGAACGGTGATTTCATATTTTGTGGACAGACTGATGGGCTGCATGATTTTTTAAAAAGAAAATAATTGAAGTGTGACCTGAGGTGGCTTCTCTCTGGAAAGTGGCTGAATTTTGGGATGCAATCGACACATTCTTATGCAACAAGATTCTACTAAATATGAGCACTGGACCCAAAAGAACTGATCTTCTGGGAGTACCTTTATGCACATCTCAACTGCAATGAAGATCAACATCTGTACTATACATTACTTCTCACAAAGGAAATATTCTGTTTGTCATATAAACACATCTAAAACATACACATATCACCCAATACCATTTTACAAAACAGACTAATGAGTGCAATAACTACAATTCAGGAATCATTGAATGTTATTCAACATTTTAGTGATGGAATATTTGTCAAAAAAATTAGCATCTGAAAATCATTTCAAAAATATTAAGCTATAAAAAGCAATCACTGGATTCTGATGCAACCAGATCCATTTTGTTTCATCGTATTAATACTGCACTTGCGTTAAAAGACTTGTATAATCAAAAGGTTCAAGTCGCACTCCAGCAACTTGAGTTAATAATCTAGGCTGGCACTTTGGTGCAGAACTAATGAAGTGCTGCACTGTCACAAATAGTGTTAATCCGTGGCCCTATCTGCCCATCTACATAGGCCTGGGAAGATCTCATGACTCTATTCAAAGAAAAACAGGAGTTCAGTCCTGGGCAACATTTATGCATTATTCAACATTACAAAGTAGATTATCTGGTCATCTCACTGCATTTTATGGAACCCCTAGATGCCCACAAATTGGCAGCCATATTTTCTATAATTACAAGAGACAGTTAAATATTTAATTGTTTGCAAGGTTCTATGTAATTGCAAGTCATTTTCGTATTGTCTTTAATGTTTTGTATTATATGGCAAACTATTAAATACTGGACATCTATTGGAAGCAATCCTTTTACTTGAATTGAACAATTTCAGGAATTCTTGACTGACAACCTGCTGCAATTGCTTATGAATGGGAAGGTTCATCATAATGTGGAGATGCCGGCGTTGGACTGGGGTAAACACAGTAAGAAGTTTAACAACACCAGGTTAAAGTCCAACAGGTTTATTTGGTAGCAAAAGCCACACAAGCTTTCGGAGCTCTAAGCCCCTTCTTCAGGTGAGTGGGAAATCTGTTCACAAGCAGAGCATATAAAGACAGACTCAATTTACAAGATCGCGCATATCGACACAGACATCAAGTTTCTACAAAGATGTAAATTGAGTGTGTCTTTATATGCTCTGCTTGTGAACAGAATTCCCACTCACCTGAAGAAGGGGCTCAGAGCTCCGAAAGCTTGTGTGGCTTTTGCTACCAAATAAACCTGTTGGACTTGAACCTAGTAAGAAGTTTAACAACACCAGGTTAATCATAAACAGGCTTAATGCTCTTCGGTTAAAATTAAATGCAGTAAAGCCCAAGAAGAATTTTTCAAAAAGTCCAACGAGGGTACTTAAAAACACAATTCAAAGTGAGCTTTAAGACTGAAAAGGTTTGATATTAATCAATTGGTGGGATAGTAACCATAGATAAGTATGCACTAACCTCAACTTTTGTTTTGGTCAGGATGTAAAGTGCTAAAGGTAGCAGATTCACCCAAGTTCCTTAATTCCAGAATGTTTTTGCTGTTCTGCTTATAGATGGATTTGAATTTACAGAACTGTTGAATAAAGATCGTATTGATTCAATGTTGCCGTTTTTCTCCAGCCCATGAAAAAGATTAATGCCCCAAATATAATGGAGTTTGGGGCATAGCAGGTGAAAAACCGTGGGCTGAATAAAAGGATATTGAAAAGCCATCAGATGAATTTAAAATCAGATTACAGCTGGGAAAGGACTGCACTGCAGGAAATAACATCTTAATACTCCATTGTACAGTCTTATTCTTACTAAAATGAAATGATGCAAGTTAAATCCTAATGCTGATCAGCAAATAAACTTTGAAAAACATTTTAATTTCAAAACAAATCTGATGCAGTGTGAACTTGACTGCAGAACACCTCCCATTATGGGTGTTGATTTTCCCCAGCCAGAACATTTCATAATATTTGATTACATTTGTCTTAACCCTCTTCCCTCAATTAAGCATAGAATGGGATACAACCTCAAACATACAAGTCAAAAGCCTCAGGTTCCTAAGACAAATCATTTTGGACTGGAAACATTAACCCTGTTTCCTCACTCCACAAATCTGCTGAGTTTTTCCCAGAACTTTGTTTTAGTCAAAAGCCTCTGCTTTTCCTAAATGTAAAACTGCTTCTCAATAACAAGCAATGATATTTAAATACAGTTCTTGATAAATGCAATAGGTCAGAAATATCACTCCTTTGTCAACGAGGCATATATTGAGGAATACTAATATCTCAAAATAAATTCAATACTGTTCAAGTATCCTTTCTTTAAAGTTTTATTCAGTGACTGCTTTCCTGGCTCTGATGGGCAATTTCATTCTGGTTGGTAAACTGATCTGAATTTAAAAAGCCATGAAGCACTGCTGCATATTAGCTTAATATTTAAACCGGATGAACTACAACAAGTCATGAAACACAAGTATGGAACAACTCCAAAAAAATCTACATTTTTCCCAACCCATGATTTCCTATGAACTTCTTCCACATTTAAGAGTAATTTCTTGTCAGCTTGCATGTCACAGGTTAAGGAAAAAATTATCGAGGGTTCCAGGTTAATGAAATATCCTTTCAAGTGACATTTTGGGCATATTCTGTACAAATTTACACAAAATAAATTGTTTCACGATTTCAAATAAATATGGGACCTGGTTAGGCCTCAACAGAAAAAGCACTCATCAGCTGAGACATTCTTCACCCTGATAATTTGATACATCCATTTAATAGATCAAAGCCTTGAACCAATTACGAATAAATTGTGTTTCTGAGAAATTATTTGGGCCGAGAGTTTGAACTTTGTTGTATCGATAATGGCCAAGAAGCAGTAAACTTGAAATGTGTGAAATTACTTTTCTGAATCAGATTTTAGGACTCAGCCAGATATTACAGCAGCAGATTACTACAGGATCTCATTATGAGCACCAAGGTAATGTGGTATCAAAAATGAAAAGGGAATAAAAAAAGTCATTGTTTAGTGGCAGAAAATAGTGGTCAACAGCTTTGGCAAAATAGTCATTTTATATTACAAGACTCTGGTATTAACCTTTTATAGATTTGTGGCCCATAAAATAACAAATATTTAAATTCACTACTGGTTTGAGTTCCTTTAAGAGGTATTTTCCTGTTGTCTTCACTTTTCTGGTCTTCTCCCCTTTTAGATAACAAAAGAAGATTTGTGTCGGAAGTCTCCCTGTAATAAGAGGAAGGAACAAGTTATATTGCAATTTACACAAAAATTAGTCGTACAAAGAAACTTCCACAGGTCAGAGGTTGAACCTTATTTCATGGAGTTAAATCCATTTGACTTAAACATTGCCATGGCAGTGGTAGAGGAGGGTACAATTTTGTTTCTTTAAAAAGCATTTAGACTGTTACATGGGTAAGATGGGTATAGAGGGATATGCAGGCAATTGGGACGAGCTTAGTGGTACAAACTGGGTGGCATGGACAAGTTGGGCCAAAGGACCCGTTTCCATGCTGTAAACCTCTATGACTCTATATTGTTTTGTTAAACAAGATGCCACAGCACACTAGTGGATCTATATCAGCAGAGTCTTAGGATTAATGTTCTGTATGTACCTTTTTGAAATATCTAAAGTGAATTAACTTGCTCTGTTACATCCAGTTCTCTTGTGTGCCACAATTATCACTTTTACGGCTCATGTCATTGTTCAACTTACTTCATTGTCCACAGGATTTGATCTGACATAATCAACATCATCTGCCTTTGAGGAAGCTTGGTAACTGAAATAAATAAAAATATGTTTTACTTCTTTGCATTAGATGATAACTAAGACCCGGTAATCATTAAAACAAATTTAAATACCAATTAAAAGCTCAACTACAAGATGTGGATCACATTCAAATAAATCCCCCAAGTTAGAAATAATTTATCCAAAATTAAAGATAATAAAAATGAGGTATATTAAAATACAGTAATTTTTTTTGAGGGGGGTGTTCTGGAATCATTATGCAGCTTTTATGATTTCCAAATTGACCTAATTTTAAGTGAGTGAGATTTCTTTTTCAGGAGGAATTGGAGAAATACATGGAGAAGAAATTTACAGTTATGGGAAATAGACAGCAGAGTTCTTTCAGAATTTTGGCATAGGCACAATAGATCAAATGCCCTCCCACATTTCCATTCTATAATTATAGCCACTGTTGATGTCCCACTGCTCAAAATATTATCCCTGGATATTAAGACTAAACTAATTCCAGTGCAGATGTCTATTATTGGTTAGATAAAGGTTCCAAGAATAAGCAACTCACCCTTTTGGAGGATGTTTCTCTAGGGGAGGGGCAATAGAAGAAATAATAGAAATCATCATTGACAATACAAAAGGCAAGGATAAAATTAGAATGAAATGATAAGTGAATGCTTATAATAATTTATGATACATACACATTATTTCTAATGAGAGAAAACTAGTAGAAAGATAATGAAAATAGAGGGAAGGGATCTTCTGGTTCCTCCAAACAGCAGCCCCCTGCCATGGGTTCCTTGGTGACAGAGGGTGCAAATAACGGGAAACCCCATTGACAGCAGTGGGACTGGAAGATCCCGCTGCTGATCAATAGCAGGCTGCCTTCAAAGCTCATAGTATTGCACAACGGCCTTTCGAGGATAAAGATTACTTCTGAACCGTGCTTGCCTGGATACAAAATGCTTTAATATTTTAAACAGTATACAAATAGGGAACAGTATAATATTGATTCGACAGCATGGTACAAACCACATTACCTCCAATTAGCTTACTGCTGGCCACAGAATTTGTCATTAGAACATTGTGCCGTATTAAGCTGGTTAGATCAGTCATCTCTTCAACAGGATGCAACTATCTTTCATTGGTTATTTGTGTTGTATTAAAAATCATATTACAGTAATAAACATCTTTCCCTCAATTGCTGGAACCAGAGGTTTCTTCAAAAGACGGTTGCCAGTTAGAATGAGCTGACTTACTTGCAAAGTATCCTCGTTTGTATGCAAGCCTAATGACGATGGTGATAATCGTTAGAACAAGGGTTACAACAAGAACACCACCTATGATCGCAGCGATATTGATATCATCTGTAAAACAAGAATATTACAAATTATTCATTCTACAAATAATCACTCAGCAATTTTATTAACAGTTAAATGTAACACTTCTGCATCAATATTTTTTTTACAGAACTTCAGGAAATATAAGGTGCATCACATGACA
Source organism: Mustelus asterias (assembly GCF_964213995.1). Classification (NCBI taxonomy): domain Eukaryota; kingdom Metazoa; phylum Chordata; class Chondrichthyes; order Carcharhiniformes; family Triakidae; genus Mustelus; species Mustelus asterias. The sequence goes on along the minus strand of NC_135827.1, from coordinate 21,276,441 downwards.
GCTTGATAGCTAGCAAGAAATGGGAGAGAACAAATACTTTTTGCAATGGATTTCAATTAATTTACTGAGAAGAATCATTACAATTCATGATATCTAAAATTCATCCCTACCCTCAGACGGCTGAAGGCAATACATGTCTGCACTGCTACTCAGTTGCTTTATAATGCAACTGCATACTTACATATGCTGTGGAAGAAATTAATAGCTCTGCTGTTTGATTTAGAGCTAACATTAGTTACTATGGGTCTTTAATATTAGGAATTCCAGTCGGTGCTATCGAAAGGAGTAAGAAGATTTCACTAATGAGAACAAGGTCAGTTTCTGTTAATGTACTTTGAAACAGAATGCTGTGACTTGCTCATCAATTTTAACATAGAATATGGTAGTGCAAGTAAATATTTTCTCCCCCTGTCCAGTACTAGTTCACTGCCTACTGATTGGCATATGCAAGTTAATTGATTTACTTTCCTCAATGTTATTTGGTGCTTTTTAAAAATTATAATGCCGTGGGATCTTTGATGTCCACAAAGATGTTCTTAACCTTGGTTTAAAAGCATCCCCGACAGTTGAGCACTCCCTCTGTACTGCACCAAAATGTCAGCCTGGATTATATGCCCAAGTCATTGATTTGGATTCAAGCCCACGACCTGACTGGTGCAACCAACCAGCCAGGACTGATGCACAAGTTGGCAAAGAAAAACAGCCAATATTGTAAAATAAATTTATAATTTCCTGATCAAAAGACTAAACCTGCTACCTTACAATTGATCAGAATATTAAAAACAAATATTGGGCAACTTACAGACGTCCATATGCTGAGGTTCACACTTTGCACGTCCAGCATTATTTTCTGCAACACAGTGATATTCTCCAATGTCCAGCTTTGAGAGGACACTAAAATGCTGGCAAAATAAAATCGTAAATTTACCAACTTTATAGTTAACTTGTCTTGATGAGCATGATTATTTCTTAAAACTACTTTTTCAACAACAACTTGTATATAGTGCCTTTAAGAAGTAGTCTCACAACACCAGGTTAAAGTCCAACAGGTTTATTTGGTAGCATGTGCTATCAAATAAGCCTGTTGGACTTTAACCTGGTGTGAGATTACTTCCTGTGCCTTCCCCAGTCCAACACCGGCAACTGCACATCATAGTGCCTTTAATGTGATAAAATGACCAAGGCACTTCACAAGAGCATTATAAAACAAAGTATGACATTAGAAAGCTTGGTCAAAAATGTAGGTTTTAAGCAGTGTTTTAAATGGAGGTGTAGCAAGTTTTTTAAAAAAAAACAGACCATAAGGTACCTGAATGGTGGAGCAATTAAAATCAGGGATGCACAGGAAGCCTGATTTGGAGGGTCATGAGGCTGGAGATTAGAGATAGGGAGGGACAAGGCCATGGGAGGATTTAGAAACAAAGGAGGAAATTATAATAGCAAGACGTTGATATTGATGCTTGCCTGGGAGGCAGCGTAGGTCAGCGTACGCAGGGATGAGGGGGGAAACAGGACTTGCTGTATGTTAAGACATGGGCAAAATTATAGATGTTTATGGAGAATAAAATGTAGAAGATAAGCTATAGGAGTGCACTGGAATAATCGATTATTAAAACATGGATGAAGGTTTTTAGAAGATGAGCTGAGGCAAGGGTGGAGTCAGATGATGTTACAGAGGGGATACAGGCAGTCTCAGTGATGACATGAACCAGGTCTAAAGCTGAATTGGGATCCAATGTGGCACCAAGGTTGCAAACAGACTGGTTCAATTTCAATGTTGCCAGGGAGAAGGATGGAGTTGGAAGCTAGGGAACAGAGTTTGAAGCAGGCTGGAAAATATTGGCTTCAGTCTAAGATTTAAGTGGAAGAAATTTATGCTCAAGAGCTAGATGTTATCAGACAGATAATTTAGCAACAGTCGAGGTAGTGAGGTAGAGTTGAGGGTCATTAGCTACAAGTGAAAACCTTTGAAGTATGTCACTGAGGAGCAGCATGTAGATGAGAAATTGGAGGGGTCAAGAATAGACCCTCGAGGGACACAAGAGGAAATAATACAAGAGGAAGAAAGGGAGGCAGTGTGTTCCACATATTGTGTTATACCCATAAACTAAGAAAACAGGCGGGCAGACCATAGAGATCTGTAAAAGAGAATCAGTTTAATTCCCTCAAAATTTTCTTCTCTTTGGCCTATCATCCAGCAATACCACAGTGGGCTATGCTAGTTCACTTTTTGAATTATCACTGGTGAGAACCCATGGATCGACTGCTATGCGAGGGGGTTATATTTCAAAATTGACTACTGTATTTGTAAAATACTTGTATTGGAAAGCTTGTACAGAAACTGTGCTCTCTCTCCACAAACCTGGTCAAATATCACAGTAAGAAACAACACTTCTCTTTCAACATTTGCCATTTTGAACTGTGAAGTCAGCATTTCCCACTCAAGTTTGCCAAGTTAAAGGTCACAAAGTAGGCTGCTTGTGGGAACTAGGTAGTCTGGAGTTTCTGATGTGTTTTACCCAACTACACAATCATCTTTAAATGAAGAACCTTGCATTTATCAACTGACTGGTAACAGTGCTACAGGCAATTCGTTAGTATAATAAAAACATGCAGTCATAAAACTCCACCCTATGAGATACTGGTCAGGAATTGGTATTTCTAAGGAGTTAGAAGAAACTTGAATATAAAACTTTAAGATTAGAAGGATGAAATGTCACGGTAGATAGTCTAACAATACTTTAATATCTAATGACATATCTAAGCTTGCGTTGGAGTCTCCAGGTATTAATTATCGCCTGAATACTACTGCAAGCAACGCAGGAGAACATCTCAGGCGCATTCACGTTAATTAAAATAGGGAGAATGCATTGTTTGACTGGTCAGTACAGTTGCCAATAGGAGAGCATGTGATTAAACTTCCAGAAACACGTCTAGAGTTGCCAATCCAATATACAAGATGTCAGGCAACGGTTGACTAAATTGATATTTAAGATATTGTGCAAATCACCAAGATAAAAGGTCAGAATGCCTGTATAAATCATTCCAGGTTAAATTATGAACAGCAACTGGCATTTTGCAAATGCAAGGTCAGATTTTAAAGTATATCATTTTAGTTTAAAAAACAATGGCATTATTTATTGCTCCTTCCCAATAAAAGGTTTACAAATACTTCGCACAAAGTCAAGTTTTCAAGTTTGATTGATTATATATTAGGCGAGTTAGAGTGTTAGTAATACTCATATAAAGACACTGAACAATTACCAGAGTTCCTGTATTGGAGTCTATTTTATAAGAAGAGTTAAGAAATTTTGGACTGGATTTTGGGTCACCTGGGAGAATGTCACCATTTCTGTACCAAGTATACGTGGATGGTGGATAACCTTCATGCTCATTACAAGTCAAAACCGCAGTCTTCCCCACTGGCACTGATTTAGGCACAGCACATTTTGGTGTAATTGGTTTCACTGTGGGCAAATAAACAGTGTTAGGCAGGGTTTCATCAGATTGAGTTGTCATTCATGCAGCATACATATTTGGTAAAAAGTACAATACAGGAGGCATTCATTTAAGCAAGATCTCCCTCACGTTCAGAGTACCCAATTAATATTAACTATAGTATATCATATATTCATGCTTTACAGATGCCTGCACAGGACTTGAATCTAAACGGGTTTATATATAATTCAGCCCAGATTTATGATATAGCATTCATCAACTGACAGTAGGTAATGCTACAGGCAATTTATTCATAAAATTATACAATCATAAATCCCATGTATGAAATGTTAGTGAAGAATTATTCTTTAGTAACAATGAGGTAGAACACAAAACAATTTGTGTATACAAAATGTGAAGATTATATATTAGCAGGTAAAGGCATTGGTAAATGGCATAAAGCCCATTTGATATTCAAATCATATCTCAAGATAGCAAACTACAGGAATTTTAAATACAGTTCACATTGATAGGTTGCTTGATTAGATACTAAAATACTCCCCTTTAGTAGCATTACAACAAAGAAAATTTGTCATCTCATTAATTTTTTTGTCGTCTCAGTTTCATCTATGTTTTGTATTTATACTGTGTGTACAGTTTTACATTTAATCAAACAATCCTCCAAGTCTTTGCCTCTTGTGTAGTGCATGAAATATGCAAGACACAGATTCAGAGTCATGGTCTAACCCCATCTCAGCCATCCAAAAGCTGGACTCTCCAAGTATAACATTCCAGAGAATAGATACTTGACTCTCTAACATTAAGTCATCTGCCATTTTACGCCGATTCTGAACTGGCAGAGAACTTACAAAAGGAAGCAATGACATTGCTTTTTGAGTGGTTAGTTTTATTAGCAATGATTAAAAAATGTGATCTATTATTCCACCACCCAGACATTGTGTTGGGCATTCTTCAATAAAATTAGGCATTTGCAAAGAGCGACCTTTCTTTTAAAATCATCAAGGCTGGTCATTCTCAATATTGCCAAAATGTCCTGTAAGCTCATCTAGTTCACTCAACAGAACATAACAGCCTTGAACTTCAATAGGAGTCCTCCAAGGTGCATCGACAGAGTGGCATTGGACAGTTTGGAACTAACTGTCATATAAACTTAATGGGTTGATCTCTTTAGTCCATATGAATAGGGGAAGCTGAAGGAGTGGTTAGAATTCAAGTCCCAAGACAAAATGAAGGGTACAGGGCTGTAGAGAATTTCTGGAAATTATTTCTAAAATAATGGAAAATATAAGTTAAGCAAGTTCATTTATTAGTCACAAGTAGGCTTACAGTTCTTGCTCTCGAGGGAGTGCAGCCAAGGTTTACCATTTTACCAGGCTGATTCCAGGGACGCCAGGACTGACGAGGAGAGATTGACTAGGTTAGGATTGTTTTCACTGGAGTTTAGACGAACGAGGGGATTTCATAGAGACTTATAAAATTCTAACAGAACTAGACAGGGTAGATGCAGGGAGGATGTTGCCGATGGTGGGAGAGTCCAGAACCAGGGGTCACAGTAGACAATTTAGGACAGAGATGAGGAGACATTTCTTCTCCCAGAGAGTGGTGAGCCTGTGGAATTCATCATCACAGGAAGTAGTTGATGCCAAAACATTAAATATATTCGAGAGGCGGCTAGACATAGCACTTGGGGCGAATGGGATCAAAGGTTATGGGGAGAAAGCAGGATTAGGTTATTGAGTTGGACGGTCAGCCATGATTGTGATGAATGGCAGAGCAGGCTCGAAGGGCCAAATGGCCTCCTCCTGCTCCAATCTTCTATGTTTCTATTAACACTGCAATGAAGTTACTGTGAAAATCCCCCAGTCGTTACACTCCAGCACCTGTTCGGGTACACTGAGGGAGAATTTAGCATAGCCAATCCACCTAATGTGCACATCTTTGGACTGTGGGAGGAAACCCATGCAGACACGGGAAGAATGTGCAGACTCCACACAGACAGTGACCCATGCCAGGAATCGAACCAGAGTCCCTGATGCTGTGAGACAGAAGTGCTAACCACTGTGCCACTCCTATATAAAGCTAGAAATGAATAGACCATTCAGCCTCTTCTACTATTCACTTAGATAAAGTAGAATATAGATCAGCAATGATCTATCTGTTTGACACCATAATCCTTAATCTCATGGCACAAAGAAAATCTACAAGTCTAAGTTTATAAAGTTTTGACAGTGGCCGAGGTGGTGTTGGCGGGAATGCACAAGGGTGGGTTACTGTTGGGCGGTTTGCATAGGAGAAAAGGAGGATTCTATTTTGAAGGTTCTTTACTCTTGACTGAAATTAAAATCTGAAATTTGCTCACATGGTCACAGGAACAAATAAGAAAATCATTGATGGGAAAAGAGAGAAACAGTCTGAATGCACGTTAACCAAGTTAAGTGGCAGAAGGTACCTTGCACTGTTAAATTAACAGAAATGTCACCCAAATATCCCTTTTCCTTGTGTACCACTTCACAGCGATATACTGCAGTATCTTTCCGAGTCACATTGTAGATATATATAGATGATCCTCTGAGCTCTGCCCGATCAACCAAGACTCCTAAAAACAGACAATATATATTTTTAGATCCAATAACTCACCTTCATAAAGCACCTTTAACAAAGGCAAAATTCCAAAGACACCTTGCAGCATCAAAAACAAACCACCAAGCCAAAGGATGGGGGTGATTAAAGGATTGGTCAAAGTAAGGGATTTTGAGGAAAGAGGCAGAAACACTACATAAGGAAATTCCAGAGTTTCAGTCCCACACAGTTGAAGATATGGGCACTAAAGTGCAAAATGCACAAGAACCTAGTTGGCAAACGGTAGAATTCAGAGCTGGGATACATGAGGGGGGACACAAGTGGAGCAAAAGGTCATGCAGATTGCTCATTGCAATGGTATTTCCAAGTGAGATCTGGAGAGTTTTGATGAGCTGCAATCATTGAAAGGGCAGGCTGCTCAGGTGTGTGTTGAAATAGTTGTATCCGGAGGTGACAATGTCATGCATGAACTGAGACAGCCCATCCTGTTATATGGGGGTGGAGGTAGACAGTTATTTATGATGGGAAGGATCTGGGACCATAAACCTCAAAATCCAAATAGGGGATACCAAAGTGCAGTAATCAGGTACTACAATGGATTTAATGACAAAGACGTGGAGATGCCAGCATTGGACTAGGGTAGGCGTAATAAGAAGTCTCACAACACCAGGTTAAAGTCCAAAAGGTTTATTTGGAATTACGAGCTTTCAGAGCACAGCTCCTTCATCCTTGAATGGCGGTTAGTTCATTAACACGGCATATATAGGCAAAGACACAATTGCAAGATTATTACAGATTATCGTGCAATTGTGTCTTCGCCTATATATGCTGTGATTGTGAACTAACCTCTGCTCACCTGATGAAGGAGCAGCGCTCCGAAAGCTCGTGATTCCAAATAAACCTGTTGGACTTTAACCTGGTGTTGTAAGATTTCTTACTCTAATGACAAAAGTAGAGTTTGTGGCAGGGACTAAAGATGATGGACATGATTTTAACTACCATCAGGTCCCTCCAAGTCAATAATATCATCAGCGGCACAATGTAATTTTAAGAGTGGATTGACCAGAAGAGACCTTGGTGAGTTTTAAAATTCTGTCTTTGCACTCCTTGTGGGCTAAGAGAATTCCCGCATTGCCACTACCTCTCCCTTCACCCACACCCCACCAAGTTGTTCACGGTTCCAGAACCAGCAGAACCAAATCCCCCCAATCTTTACAGAAGCTCCAGCATCCCAACAATTTTCAAACAAAGGAAACCCCCAGCCATCCTTCCCTCCACAAAGCCAGAGAGCCTTCGCCACCCATTACTACAGGTCCTCAGCTGCAACCTCCTGCTCACTCCCAACCAGTTAACCTCTGCATTTAATCAATCTGTTTAAATTTATACACAAGACTATATTGTGTCTATATTTATTTTATATTTCAGTTTGTAATTTGATATCAAACTTAGAAATCATTCCTTCTTTCTCTTTGTTTCGATCATTTACATAAATGGGAAAAACATTTCAAAGATTCCTGAAGTACACTAGTATTTACATTCCAATCTGAAAACATCCATTATAGAACATAGAACATAGAAAGCCACAGCACAAACAGGCCCTTCGGCCCACAAGTTGCGCCGATCACATCCCCACCTCTAGGCCTATCTATAGCCCTCTATCCCATTAAATCCCATGTACTCATCCAGAAGTCTCTTAAAAGACCCCAACGAGTTTGCCTCCACCACCACCGACGTCAGCCGATTCCACTCACCCACCACCCTCTGAGTGAAAAACTTACCCCTGACATCTCCTCTGTACCTACCCCCCAGCACCTTAAACCTGTGTCCTCTCGTAGCAACCATTTCAGCCCTTGGAAATAGCCTCTGAGAGTCTACCCTATCCAGACCTCTCAACATCTTGTAAACCTCTATCAGGTCACCTCTCATCCTTCGTCTCTCCAGGGAGAAGAGACCAAGCTCCCTCAACCTATCCTCATAAGGCATGCCCCCCAATCCAGGCAACATCCTTGTAAATCTCCTCTGCACCCTTTCAATGGCTTCAACATCTTTCCTACTTATTTTCAGTTCTAAATCCATTGCATTATTTATGCAGCTATGATCTACATGCTTTAATATTCATAATATTTGTAATATTCATAAAGGGAATATTAGGGGGGGCTTCTTCACGCAGAGAGTGGTGGGAGTGTGGAATGAGCTGCCGGATAAAGTGGTCACTTTTAACATTTAAGAAAAACTTGGACGGGTTCATGGATGAGAGGGGTGTGGAGGGATATGGTCCAAGTGCAGGTCAGTGGGACTAGGCATAAAATGGTTCGGCACAGACAACAAGGGCCAAAAGGCCTGTTTCTGAGCTGTAATTTTCTATGGTTCTATTTGTACGGTGACATTTTGTCACCTATCTTTTGAAACCTATATACAACACATTGCCTTCCCTTTCATCTATGCAGATTTCCTCAAAGAGACAAATAAAATTCAAATGTATAAGCTACTTTTACAAGTTCATGGTGATTGTTCTTGATATACCCGCGTCCTTAAGTGTTCACAAATTTCACCCTACATTACAATAACAAAACTGAAGATAACTGTCTTTTCCCATTCTTTTCCTTTCGCAAAATGCGAGGAACATTTGCTATCCCTCTACTCGACTCAATTTTCCGTTTCCAAATATGATGATTGAATTGGATTTAATATATAAATCCCCTTACAACATCTTCATAAGGCAAAGATATCAGTTACAGAAATGATATATTTAATCACATTCAGACAGTAACTGACCTTATTTTTCATTTAGCTCCTCGTTTCATCTGTCTAATCTGCCCACAAATAAAAATCAGGACAGAAATCTATGAAACAGAAGGTTGGTTATGGGACAGGATGTGCTTGCTTCGTTAATCAGGTGTACCCCACCCCCCCATTCAGAATAAAAAAGTGACACGTACATATCCTACACCCATTTATCTAGAAATAATTAAAAATCAAACCACACCTCGAAGTTCGTTTTCAAAATATACCAAATCTGTGCCAGCATTCAACTTCTTCCATTCAACACGAAGCTCGCCATTTGGATTGTAGGTGATTACGCAAGATAACAAAACATCTGGAAAGAAAATCTCAGGATTATTTTTTAAGTTTTCTTTTAAATACAGAAAATTTCAGGTGACTTGTTTGTGTTCGAAACAGAAGAATCTCAGCACAGAGGAAAGGAAATCTCTTCATCTTGTGCACCCAGTGTTATCAACCACTTCAAATTGAGCACTGAGAAATCTGATGTTTCCCTTGCTTTGCACTGATGTGCTCACGCTCCAACATGAGAATACTCCCAACTGCACTAATGTGGCATTCTTCCAATTCCATCATAGGACATTGTGTACAATGTTCCCTCTGGGGGTACATGGCCACACAGCAATCTGGAATGTACTGTACAGGGAACAAACGGGTCACACACAACTAAGACTCCCTTTAAGATGCACTTTTTGTTATCCAAGAGTAAATGATGGAGCGACTTCAGGCACAGGGCAGGTGTGGTCAAATGCATCCAAAAGTTGCTAGCTCAATTATGTGGAAATGGCAAACAGCTGTCCACATCACCATTGAAATACATCCTGTAGCATTAAGTTGCTGTAGTTTAATCGTGGATACTAAGCTTAAAGATTTAGCATTTCAAGTACAAGTACTCTTATTGACATGAAGAGTGTTCATTACTGCCAGTCAACCTCTCTGGTACTGAAAATTAACTATTACAAGGGTGGGGTGTCATTCCTTCAAGTATTAAAAGTTGTTGGATGGAAAGGATATCAAAAATAAATTTTAACATTTGTTCCACTTTCCGATTGCCTCATCTCTGTCAACTCAGTTTAAATTGGGTACAGAAAGAAATAAAGGAAGGTGAAAAACTCAAATTCACCCATTCCTGTCCTGTTCATCTCACAGACATTACCACCTTGTACTTTCAGCAACTTACCACGCAAATAATTTAAAATCTTCAACATGCAAGGGCAAGTCTAACCGATGAGATACCCAGGCACCCACATCTCAACAAATTATAACACCAGGCTTTATAATAGATTATGTAAAAGACTTTGGGTGGAATTTTACGCATCGATGGGCAGAGCGAGCGGTAAAATCGTGCAAGAGCCCAGAAATTAGGATTGCGTCCAATTTCTCGGCTTTCGGTTTTATGACAGCCAGATTTCTGGCGAGGTCAGCCTCTCTGTAGTTGTGATCGAGATTGGGGGGGGGTGGTTCTAGATGTCCTTGCGTTGTGGGGCTCACTATCAACCGTGATTGGGGGCTAGCTGGTTGAGGCTGCCTGCAGTAGCAGGGACCAACAGTTCTTTCTGTCAGACCCCTGCAGTTTCTATTGAGCATGTGGAGAATCAGCAGTCTGCACATGCGCAGTTTCTCCCTCTACAGGCTGGCTGGCAAATTAAGCCCAGCCCACTGCCTGCAGCAGCTAGAAACAGTCTACACCATTTTTTCAATAATTACGTGCATAAAATCGGGTGTGAAAACACACCCAAAAATTGGATCAGGAACTCTCCCATTTTCACGCTAGCTGGACACATCTCATAAAATTCTGCCCTTTTTTTTAAAATCACAATGATATCTCATTTCAAATCATACTTGCTTACAGGTCTACAAAGGAACAAGAACTAGAAAGTGTGTTTGAGAGTGACGTGGGGAATACAACACAAACGCAAACCAAGTAGTGTGAATCATAACTTGTGGGGGGAGCAAACAGAAAAAAAAGAACCATTCTACTTACCGCTAAACTCATTTACCACAGGGTTTGGATTGTTAGTTGTTACACTTCCTGCCAATATTTGATAACCTAAACCGAAAAGGAACACAAAGTAGTATTTTTATTAACAATCTTCCATACATATTACACAGTAAGTTTGTCATCACAAGTTCTATAACTTGGCCACAATTAAATCACATGGTCTCTTAAATGCAAGTGAGTAAAATCCAAAGTTGTGGTCAGTGAAGTCGTTACCACATTTCTCTCAGTAACACTTTGTGCCACTCACGCCATCTGGTGTCTGATGGACATTGCCTGGTTGCAAATTTGGCACCATATCAGGTAGTTAACTGTGTTCTTGAAAGAATACAGGAAAAAAAAGGAAAAAGAAATGAAGGCTCAGAAGGAAAAGTATATGAAAATTCACTAGATTGATTCCTGGGATGAGAAGATTGTCCTGGGCTAAAAGCTTTGCTTTATGACCCAGAGGGTTTTAGGGGTCTGGAACTCAGTGTGTGAAGGGGAGTAGAGGCTGAAACCTTCAATTAATTTAAGAGGTACTGGATACGCACCTCAAGTGCCATAACTTGCAGGGCTACAGACAAAATGCTATTAAGTGGGATTAGGCTGTGTGGCTTGTTTTTCTGCCAGTGCAGACACAATGAGCCAATTGGCCTCTCTGTGCCATAAATGTACAAACGTTCTTGACTCGTAGCATAGTGGCACAGTGTTTAACACTGCTGCCACACAGTGCAGGGAACCGGGTTCAATTTCAGGCTTGGGTCACTGTCAGAATCTTGATGAATAGCCTGTGAGGTCAACTTTTATTTCTTATGTTCTTCTGTTAAATTGCATTTGGGAAATTCAAAGATGTAATCTGAGACATGATGTTATAATTGTCAGATGTCTGGGAGGGAAAAGGTAACTTTAGTCCAACAATTCCCAAAGGTCTCTTTCATCAGTAATTTCCTTGGGTCATTTCTGGGTCCACTAGACAAATTGAGATTTTTTGCTTCTATTGGTCATCAATCCCATTATTGTTGTGATGCAGCAAAGGTTTACCAGGCTGATTCCTAAGATGTCAGGTCTGTCATATGAGGTGAGACCAAGTCGATTAGGATTATATTCACTGGAGTTTAGAAGAGAGGAGATTTCAAAGTTACAAAATTGTAACAGGGCGAGACAGGGTCGATTCAGAAAGAATGTTCCCAGCATCTGTAGATAGAGAAGCAGAGTGAACATTTTGTGTCGAACAGTGACTCTCCTTCAGTTCTGCAAATAAAGCAAAACAAAGGGCAAGGCCTACTTCAGAAATTTCAGTGAGTGACCCATAATTTTTCAGTACCAACCACATGAATGGTCCATGCAGAAATGGACTAGAATGGCACCACAGATTGTGGCATCAAAGTTGACCGTACAAGTTTCAAAAAGCTTCTTCCAAAGACAGAGGCTGACTTGTATGCCAAGCACAGAACATGCAAGCCAAGCGGCAAAAAAAAAATGTATATACTCAGACTTATCTCCCTCGGGAGGTACTGTACACTGCTTGCAAACTCAAATTACTCTTTTTGGCGATTAGTAACACTTTCAAATTTGAGTTGATAAATTCGGTTTGTTCTGGTGCCTTGAAATAGACATTTTTGCTGGGGGAAAAAACACAAGCTATCCAACTGCATCAAGTAAACAAGACATGTATTAAATTCTATGGCAAGCTTTTCCTTTCATTATAGTCTACCAATAATATAGGAAACCATCAATCTTTATTTGATTAATTGATGTACATGTAGGTCCATAAAAACTCATTTTCCTGTTTTCAAATCAAATCAGGCACTTCCAGTGAACAAAACTTAATTTATTAACAAGATTCAAAAACTCTTTTTAGGCAAACACCCAACTCCAATCGCTTTTAAAGTTTATTCATTAGTATCACAAGTAGGCTTACATTAACACTGCAATGAGGTTACTGTGAAAATCCCCTAGTCGCCACACTCCGGCACCTGTTCGGGTACACTGAGGGAGAATTTAGCATGGCCAATGCACCTAACCAGCACGTCTTTCAAACTGTGGGAGGAAACCGGAGCACCCGGAGGAAACTCAAGCAGACACGGGGAGATTGTGCAGACTCCACACACAGTGACCCAAGCCAGGAGTTGAACCCAGGTTCCTGGTGCTGTGAGGCAGCAGTGCTAACCACTGTGCACCGTGCCACCCCAGGGTTTTTTACCAATTTACCAGTGTCCCTTTGTCAAGTTTCAACAAATAAGATCCTTGCAAACCTGCTGCAGCTTACAGAAATTCTCAAAGCTCATGTGATAAAATGTACACACACCACCCATAGAACTTTGCCCACTGGATGGTTAAGTTCACATAAAAACAGAGCAAATTTTTTTTAATAACCAGAGCAAGAAATTTAACCTAATTTTATTGTAAATTCTTAACATGGTTTTCCATAAATGGTTTCTATTATAGGTCTAAGTCATCTTTTTTCATGTAACTACCCCATGTTCAGTGACATCACCCTGTGGCATGATTGAATTCATACTGCATTTCAACATTTTTAAAACATTATGCTTTAAAATTATGCTTAGCACTGCTGCTTCACAGCTCCAGGGTCCCAGGTTCGATTCCCGGCTTGGGTCACTGTCTGTGTGGAGTTTGCACATTCTCCTCGTGTCTGTGTGGGTTTCCTCCGGGTGCTCCGGTTTCCTCCCACAGTCCAAAGATGTGCGGGTTAGGTTGATTGGCCAGGTTCAAAATTGCCCCTTAGAATTCTGAGATGCGTAGGTTAGAGGGATTAGCGGGTAAATATGTGGGGGTAGGGCCTGGGAGGGATTGTGGTCGGTGCAGACTCGATGGGCCGAATGGCCTGCTTCTGCACTGTAGGGTTTCTATGTTTCTATGTTTCTAAAATGGGTTTATTAGCGGAAACCGACGTGGACATGGGGAGAATGTCTGTGTGGAGTTTGCACAGTCATCCAAGCCGGGAATTGAACCCAGATCCCCCCCAGATCCCTGGCGCTGTGAGGCAGCAGTGCTAACCCACTGTGCCGCCCTAAAAAAAGCAACTCCAGAACTTTCAAAGATCTCCAGAATAGACTAACTCAGGTGGGTTGCATATATCTTTAGATAATCAATTAAGATTTAGAAATACAAACAGAAAATTCTGGAAAATACTCTGGTCTTATTCTTCTTCAGAACGTTAGTTTTGCTTTTATTAAGATATGAAGTTCAGTACCATTTTTCTTTTGACTTATTCAAAAGTCCTTTTTTTGGTTGCTAGATTAGAGTTAACCAAGCATTTATTTTTTGCTGAGGTCGTCCGCCTTCAGAGATTCATGTCCCATTCACACCCCTTCGAAGAAACATGGTTGGTAATTTGGCACCGATATACTGTACCTTGAATACTTTGGCAGTTTTGTCTATTTAGCTATTTTGGTTCTACTCACTGATACTTGAGTTTCAAGATCTGGAACTTGTGCGAGGTCACACCATTAACTCACAGTAATATCAAAACGGACAGTTTAAAACCATCTTTTTTTTTAAAAACAGCTCTCTAATAGATGATTATCTACCAACAGCTGAAACGCAAGACTTAATGTTTTAGCATTATTAAAAAACATTGTAGCAATTATGTACATTATAAGCTGCACTAGAATGGCTTTACAGCAGCTGACCATAAAACCAATGGAGATGCATTTTTACAAAGATCATTGCATACGAAAAACCCAGTAGTATGATTTGACTCCAGTTATCAACAAAAAAAGTGTCTTGGAGTACAACCAATTGTAATACAGTTTGGCAAATTGATTGTGCTGCTCTGCACAGAAAGAAGAGTTAGCTAATCTGCAGACACATCCATCTTTTATTTTAACAGTATGAATGATAAATGGCATGGTTTTGAAGAATGCAATTCAGTTCCAGCATGATGCTCAAAGTGACATATTTACATATTCAGCCTGGAGCAGACTTTTATTTAAAAACAATAACAGTTCACATCTGAATTGATTGCAGCTAACAAAATACTTCAATGAGATCAGCTTCCTGTTTTTCTAACTGAATCCAAACAGAATTTTTGTTGTTTATGGGGCTATTACAGCATGTCACAATTCTGCTGACTAAACTTGAATAAGCACTGGTATTCAAGATGACAAAAACGGATGAATACAGGGAACTAAGTAAAGGAGAGAAGAAGAAATGGAAGGATGAGGAAGAAAGAGTTGAGAAAAAAAAGCATTATTTACCAACCTTTGGATTGAACTTGTTACACATTCTGCAACTATGTTCCAATTCATTACTTGTGTTACAAAACTGCACAGCACTTTTTGTTAAAGTGTTTTAAAAGCTCTATTCAAGTAATATCATGAAAAATGTCATAATGTTCCCCCTCCCTCACCCAATTCAAAATTGGTTTGCATTGGAAATATAAACAAGACCTTTGCTATGAAGCTTCCATAATGTAGTGTGAATAAAGAGAAATCAGAAAAATGTTGCTCTTGTACATTTTTAATACTGAAGTTGGGATTTCAAATTTGGAATTCATTGCCAAACCTTCAAAATTAAATGTGATTTTTCATGTTCGAAGTAAATTCAGAATTTAGGAATCTTAGTAAGTTAACTGAAGCGAAACAAAAAACTTGATACTTCTTGGTTTAACTACAACTTTGAAATAAATTTTCAATGCTGCTGGATTTTATTTTTAAAAAGGTGTACACATTGGTGCTGATTGCAACTGGCACACACGTACAATCTTGGACAAGGAATTGCTTTCACTAAAACAGACAAATGTTGGAAATTGAAAACAGCAAATGTTGGAATATGTCTGATAACGGTTTCGTCCAGCTATTATTTCTTTCCGATGCCAACATCTAACATGTGTATTTCCAGTCTTTTTGCACCTTTTACCACTGTGGTCACTATCTTTTTCCTCTTCTGCTTAATAAAAAGATTTTAAACAGGTAAACTATTATTAACATACTTTATTTCAAACAGTTTTAATTATTGGAGGTAATTCTATTGTAGTGGCAGCACGGTGGCACAATGGTTAGCACTGCTGCCTCACAGTGCCAGGTACCTGGGTTCAATTCCCAGCTTGAGTTATTGTCTGTGCGGAGTTTGCATGTCCTCCCCATGTGGGGGGGGGTTTCCTCAGGTGCTCCGGTTTCCTCCCACAGTCCGAAAGACGTGCTGGTTAGATGCATTGGCCATGCTAAATTCTCCCTCAGTGTACCCGAACAGGCGCTGGAGTGTGTGGCGACTAGGGGATTTTCACAGTAACTTCATTGCAGTGTTGATGCAAGCTGACTTGTGACAATAATAAATCAACTATTGTTGGAATCAAAGTTATAGTTAAACCAAGTAGAACTTTCTCATGGGATAAAACATTTCGAAGTTTCACTTTAAATAACTTACTAAGATACCAAGATTCTTAATTTACTTTGAGCATGAAAAATCACAATTAACTTTGAAGTCCCAATTTCAGTTTTTACCAAGTATATAAGGAAAGCTCTTTGTCTTTATTTACACTGCTTCACATAAGCGTCAAAGCAAAGATCTTGTTTATATTTCCAATAAAAAACAATTTTGAATTGGAGAAGACAATTGAGAAATTGTGACATTTTCTCATGATATTACTTTACCAGCTTATCGTGTACTTGTTTTCTGGAGTTAGAATTGCTTTCCTTACAGAAACCTGCATGATTTTTATAGAATGGGACAGTGCCGAGTTAGTTCTGTCAAAAAAGATTTTCCTTAAAACCGGTATTATTCACCCTGGATGGATCAGCAGCTACTAGTCTGTCCATGGACGGGGACAAATTAGCCTATTATAATCTAGCTGGGGAAGAAAGGAGGCTGGGGAATTAACAAATTTCCATCGCTCCCCAAAACAATAAAGAAAGAAAAAGTACCTGTAACTGAAAGGGAGGAAGTTGGGTCTCAAGACCAAGACTCAATGTCACTGGTTGTAGGAGCTACGTCCTCTGTAGCTTCTGCTTCTCCGGCCCCAAGAATAGCATTCTCACCGAGAATCGAACTGCAGAGAGCTGTGGCAGTGGCACCCACCGTTTCGAAAACAGAAGATGGCAGGGATGCAATGGAGGCAATGAAGGGAAAATCCCTCAACAGGCAGCAAATCTGGGTGGACTACGCCAAGAAAAAGTCAGGTGGTGGTGGCTACAGACATGGGCAAGGCTGCAGTGGCTACAGCTCTCAGCAGTATGATTCCTGGGGGGCGGCACCAGCATCTACAAAGAGCCCAGCTCTTACAATCCGTGATATTGAGTCTTGGTCTTGTTCTGAGATCCAACCTCCTCCTTTTCAGTTACAAGTACTTTCTTGGTTTATTGTTTAGGGGAAGAGATGGAGATTGTTAATTTCCCAGCCTCATGTTTCCCCAGCTAGATTATAATTGGCCAACTTGTTCCCATTTTGTCTTTAATCACCCTCAACTCTGAGATCTGGCCATACTTCGAAAAATCTCTTCCAGGGATTCACTCCTGTTAAACGCGAGGGTGCTCCTTAAAAGTCCGCTCTTTCTGCTTTCCTCCACAACATATTGAAGATAGAAGTGTTTGTTCAATTGATTTCACCTGGTTGAAGGGAGCAACCAGCACCAATTGTCAGTTTACAACCCAATCATTTCCATCTGTAAAACCGACATTTCTGGTAAAATGGTCCTGCATAAAATGGGATTTGCCTGTACTTCAAAACACTGCTATTTCTAGCTCCAAAGTACAAGACCGACGCACTAAATCTTGTGGTTTAATGAAAAGAATCATTAGTGCAACAGAAATTTTTGAACAAAGAATTTAAATGAAATCCCACTAATGTAAATGGTCCAGATACACTAAGCTTTCAAAGAGAAAACAAACTCAAAACCAGATACATCTTTTACTGTGGTACTAATCACACGTGCTCTGAAATTTATTGTTCTGGACTTTTCTAGACATTGGCAGCTTTCACAAAGTTAATCCAACAAGCACAAGAGGTACCAGTTGTGGCCTGGAAGGTCTTTCTATAGTTCACATCAATTTATTCATCCGGATAAGGTATTAGCAAGAACATTCCAAATGAAAGCTGCAAGAACTCAAAATAATAAAGTGCCCAAAATCCTATGCTGTGATGAAAGAGATTTATTTTCAGAATAGTTGTCAGAGAATGTTGTAATGTTTCATTGAAAGGGCATAGAAGAATTTCCCCATGGGACTGGTGAATTTGAACGTCAATAACTATTTAGACGAAACCAAGTTGTTTTAACTTATGCAACCCACCACCACCCACCATGGTATTTTTTAATACTTCAATTTTTTTTTAATATTACCTTCCAGGATATTTCACAAGTTACTACAGAATAATTTCATTCATTGTTTCTGCAGTGCCCTGAAGGTTTATCACTAAAAGGATTTCGGCTGTTAAAACACACCCCAGTGTTGCAGCTCGAGTAGTCTGTTAATTCAGGCTAAGCTATGGTAATGTGAAGTATTTAAACAGCTGAGAACCTCAGAAACATTGACTTTAATGTTCTTGCTCCATTTTAAATGACATCATGCTTAGCTGCCTCCCATCGTCTTGGGTGAAGACAAAAGTAAAAAAGTAACTTTATGAAAGATCAAATTAATTATGTCACAAGGTTGAGAAACAAAACCTAAATAATACCAGCAGCCATTCAAGTACATTAATATGTTCATAAAGCCAGTTGCTTCAGATGACAATGCTATAGCCTAATCCTCAACAGCCGGGATTCAAAATGCAATCTTTTTAAACAGCTGACATTTTTCAATATAACAAGTGTGCCTTTAGGATCACAAATGGCCAAGAACAAACACTCCGACCTATCCTCTGTAATGCTAAATTCACAAATTAATTTTGTCAGTTATAAAGCATCCACATTGATACTGTAGTACTTAAATATCTACACCAATTCACTTAACTAAGTTCAGCAAAGTTAGTTTGAGTTAAACTTTAGAACAAAAGGAATATAACAGTGCTAAATATATTTTATAAAG
The DNA here is from genome assembly GCF_964213995.1 of Mustelus asterias. Taxonomy (NCBI): domain Eukaryota; kingdom Metazoa; phylum Chordata; class Chondrichthyes; order Carcharhiniformes; family Triakidae; genus Mustelus; species Mustelus asterias. The sequence continues at coordinate 21,257,658 of NC_135827.1, read as the reverse complement.
CACTCTTTTTTTCAAGTCAATACCACTTAAATGTTTTTTGGAAAATGTATACAAAAGTACAATGTCATGTGTTGAGAAACCAACTGATTGCAATGTGGGCAGAAAACTCAAGCCACCATGATTCAGAATTGGCATTGTGAAACTTGATACAAAAGCAAAATACTGCAGATACCGGAAATACTAAATTAATGCTGGAAATACATCAGCAGGTCACAGACCTGAATTTTCTCTCTACAAATGCTGCCAAGCCTGCTGAGTGTTTCCAGCATTTCTGTTTTCACGAAAGTTAGTTTTTCTTTTCAACATTCTGGATTCTATACAGCTGTAGCTTCATTCTAAACGGAAATCGACTCCGTTGAACATCCCAGTAAATTAGTCAGCTTTCTTCCTCGAGGAAATTTCAAATTGCAAGATCTAAAGTGTGTTTTGAGCTTCCAGCCCCATGCTATATAAACTGCCTCTCTGATCTGGAGCCCCAGCCCTGGCTTCCAAACAAGGTTTTCTTTTTCTCTGATTGATTTAGACTTCTAGGAAGCAGGGGGCACTATCTATGACGTTTTCACGGGATCGCCAACAGGTCTGTCCATCAAACCAACTACCCTGCAAGTTCACTTAGTTGAACTTGCTCTTCTCCCTGAAAAAAAAATGGGAAAACATACAAGGCTGCAACAACTGTCCTTTCTCGCACCGACTTATGGCATGTCCTTCTTGGGGATCTGGGACTTCGGTTCTGCCTATTTTGTAGTTTCATAAAGGTATGCAACCAAGCAGCCAACTCCCATTGTGTATCAGTTTAATTCCACGCAAGTTGCATTTGTAGATAACTCTCAGTTTCACTTACTGTGCCTGCCTGATGGATTAAAACTCCGAGAACAGAGAAAATGGCTGCCAACTTCTGCAGAGTCTAATTAGACAAAAATGCAGTCTACAAATAGACACTTGTAATGTGTTGTTGTCTATGAATTTTGCTATCTTTCAAAATTCCCACGATACATACTGATTTTATGACTGTACGAAATGTTGTTTTCTACTAAAGCTTACCAATCGTAAATCCAATCAAAGGGAATTTTAAAATAGGTGCCACCACAAATCTGTACATCCCTGGTATTATTTAATAAGCAATCCCCTATTTTCTAAAAAGGTACAACAGTGTTAAGCTTAAAATTCTGAGCCCTACATCCTTGTCACTGACTTGAGACAACATTAAACATCACAGCTGCACTCCCAGACTACCCCGAGCAACGTCATGGGCAATAAACTAGTTTAAAAATAACAATTTTCCTGGCATGTTTTCCATTGTCTACATATACAGCAAAGCACAAAGAAGCAGAGCAAAATGATTACAGGGGATAAAAGCATGCAGCAGAAGGAGAAACCTTTCAGCATATTGTGCTCAAATAAGATATTGCAGTATATATTTTGGTGAAAATAAAAATTAGTTGGGAGCATCTATTCAGGCCATTTCTAACATGCAATAAATTTAAGTCAGTAAGTTTTGTGAGCGCATTCCAAAGAAGAACTCAGTGCAATCAGTTGGAATCAGTTCATTCACATGAGCTTAATAGAAAGGTGCTGCTATGGAAGCTCTCAACCAGGACAATGGGAGCTGCTTTAATTGGCAGTTTGACAGGTTAATTCCCAACAGAGATGGGGAAGGTTCAGAAGTCGAGTTTTTGAAATTTTAGCTAGCTGGAAAAAGCTGACCAACAGCTGAAAGGAATTGATGACAGCCAGAGAGAGGGCGAGAACCCACGAGTAGTCAAAGTTTTTTTTAAAAACAGGGATAGCTCTATATGTTGGTTATCAGGAAATTTATCACGGTCAAAATTCATCATAAATGTTTCACTCATTGACATGTAAAATAAATCAACTGACTGCTCTTTACAAAACATCTTACTCGAGTATAAAGTTTAACTCCTGATTATCCCAACAGGGCTAAGGAAAAGTAAAACAGGTTGGACGAACCCATGGTGAATGAAGTACGGAAATATTGGATTGAATGAAAAAAGTTAGAAGCCTAAAAAATAGTTTACCTTTTTAAAGTAACTCATAAAACCTGAAGGAATGAAGACTCCACATTTCTAAGAGTTAATTTTCAGGTGTCAGATAAACTTGTGCAATTAACACTTCTCACAGTACTACAAGCATAATTGAACTGAAATGATTAAGAACGAACTTTGTGGTGAGTTTAGTTCACATCTACCATGCAAGTACAGCAACTTCACACCGTTCAAATGCACTTTTTTATGGTGAGCCACAAAGCAAGATGCTGCCGAGTAGGACATCCCAGACACAAACTTTTGGATTTCTGCATTTAATCTTGCATGTGCCCTCGACTGACATTGCTCTGCCATTCACACCTAAGTAACATTCAACACCGATAGCGGATCATTGGCCTGCATGTTTCTACACAAACTACTCAAACTTAAGCGCATTGTGTAATACTTGTTTTATCAATTACACTTGTTTGCTTGAAGATGTCAATAGTCACACAATTATACAGTATTGAGCAAAAGTATATAGGGTTCTCAAGATAAAGATGAAAACTTTAGCAAGCTTCACACCAACACGTATGCAAAATTACCTGCTTTATATTTTAGCAGATTAAAGGCTGTTCCTCTGAAGTTAAAACTGGATTTTAAAGTACATTGAGTAAAACTTATTTTTGGAATTCATTCAAATGGGTATTCAGTTTACATTTTGGTTTTGTGCTGAAAGAGAAACATTGCCTCAGGAATTAAATGTTTTCATCATTAATAAGTCATGAAGAATTTATTTGTCAGACACAACAGATAACTGCATGGTAAAGCACCACTCAACATTCTACTTTACAGATAACACAATTCCATTTTCCACAGTAACAAACCATGTGGTCAGAGCAGAGGGAGGCAGGGCATGAAGCTGAACACAAAAGGTAATTGTTGGTCTTGTGACCCATTATTTTCCCTTTAACGACAAACACAATGTTGCCACTTGCACATCAGAAAAGCATTTCTTTTTCATTATTAATTCATGCGATGCAGGCTCGACAAGCGTTTATTGCCGCTCGACAAGCGTTTATTGCCAATCCTCAATGGCCCTTGCGGAGGTCGTGGTCAGTTGCCTTCCTAAACCACAGCAGTCAATGTGTTACAGGAACTCTGAAAGTGTTGTTAGGGAGAAAGTTGCCGGATTTTGACCCTGTGATAGTTGCTGCAGTGCATCTTGTAGATAGCATACACCATTTCCACTATGCAATGATAGTGAAGGGAGTGAATATTGAAGCAGGCTGCTTTGTCCCGGATGATGTCAAGCAGAGTGTTATTCGAACTGCACTCACACAGATAAGTGGTGAATACTTCATCACACTCCTGCCTTGTAGATGGTGACAGTAAAAAGTGTCTCAACACCAGGTTAAAGTCCAACAGGTTTATTTGGCAGCACAAGCTTTTGGAGCGCTGCTCCTTCATCAGGTGGGTGAGGACTTGTGTTCACAAACAGGGCATATACAGACACACACTCAATTTACAAGATAATGTTTGGAATGCGAGTCTTTACAAGTAATCAAGTCTTAAAGGTACAGACAATCTGAGTAGAGAGAGGGCCATGCACAAGTTAAAGAGGTGTGCATTGCCTCCAGCCAGGTCAGTCAGTGAGACTTTGCAAGCCCAGGCAAGTCATGGGGGTTACACGTGGGGCTTGCCATGTCTCACTGACTGACCTGGCTGGAGGCAATGCACACCTCTTTAACTTGTGCATGGCCCTCTCTCTACTCAGATTGTCTGTACCTTTAAGACTTGATTACCTGTAAAGACTCGCATTCCAAACATTATCTTGTAAATTGAGTTTGTGTCTGTATATGCCCCGTTTGTGAACACAAGTCCTCACTCACCTGATGAAGGAGCAGCGCTCCGAAAGCTTGTGCTGCTAAATAAACCTGTTGGACTTTAACCTGGTGTTGAGAGACTTCTTACTGTGCTTACCCCAGTCCAACGCCAGCATCTCCACAGTGTAGATGGTGGATAGGCTTTGGGAAGTCGGGAGGTGAGTTAATCGCTGCAAAATTCCCAGCCTCTGACCTGCTCTCGTAGCCAGTGTTTATATGGCTAGTCCAGTTCAGTTTAACATCAACAGTAACTCTCAGGATGTTGACAGTGGTGGGTTCAGCAATGATAATGCCACTGAGTGTCAAGGGCAGCTGGTGAAATTCTCTCGTTGAAAGTGGCAATTGCCTGGTGCAAATGTTACTTGCCACTTAGCCCAAGCTGGCATATTGTCCAGATCTTGTTGAATATGGAGACTGACTGCTTCAGTATCCAAGAAGCCTTGAATAGTGCAGAAAACTGCAATCATCAGCAAACATTTCCATTCTGACTTGATGATGAAGGGAAGGTCACAATGAAATGGCTGAAGACCTTCCAAACTTACAACCACTGTCATGCAGAAGGTAAAGGGCAGCAGTTACATAAGAAAATCACCACCTGGAAGTTCTCCTCCAAGTCACTCACTATCCTGTGTTATATTGCTGTTCCTTCACTGTTGCTGGGTCAAATTCCTGGAACCTCCTCCTCTTAAGGTTAACGTGCAGGTTCAGTCGGCAGTTAGGAAGGCAAATGCAATGTTAGCATTCATGTCAAGAGGGCTAGAATACAAGAGCAGGGATGTACTTCTGAGGCTGTATAAGGCTCTGATCAGACCCCATTTGGAGTATCGAGAGCAGTTTTGGACCCCATATCTAAGGAAGGGTCCAGAGGAGGTTCACAAGAATGATCCCTGGAATGAAGAACTTGTCGTATGAGGAACGGTTGAGGACTCTGGGTCTATACTCATTGGAGTTTAGAAGGATATGGGGGGATCTTATAGTGGACGTGGAGAGGATGTTTCCACTAGTAGGAAAAACTAGAACCAGAGGGCACAACCTCAGGCTAAAGGGATGATCCTTTAAAACAGAGAGGAGGAGGAATTTCTTCAGCCAGAGAATGGTGAATCTGTAGAACTCTTTGGCGCAGAAGGCTGTGGAGGCCAGGTCATTGAGTGTCTTTAAGGCAGAGATAGATAAGTTCTTGATTAATAAGGGGATCAGGGGTTATGGGGAAAAGGCAGGAGAATGGGGATGAAAAAAATATCAGCCATGATTGACTGGCAGAGCAGACTCGATGGGCCGAGTAGCCTAATTCTGCTCCTACGTCTTATGGTCTTAACAACGCTGTGGATATACTTACAACATATGGAGTGCAGCAGTTCAAGAAGGCAGCTCACTTATTCAAGGGCAATTAGGAATGGGCAATAAATGCTGGCCAAGCCAATGAAGCCAATATCCCTTGAATTAATTTAAAAGAGTCTGCTCGTGTAAACTGCCTGTGTTGTTAGCAGAGAGAGAAAACTGGGGGAATAGCCCAAATGGCAATGCTTGATGAACTAGACATAATTATTTTGCATTGAGCTGCAGAAGTGTTTCTGGGACATTACGCTATTGAGTCCTATTTAAATTATCTTTAGAAGTACGAAGAATATAGCAAAACAAGTTCAGAAATTCTTGGCCTAATTTTCAACAGGATTATATGTACAGTAAACATGATGAGCCAAACATTCCAGGATTAAGCATCTCTGGAAGCTTTCCTTCCTTTTGCCCTCACCTGTCGTTGTGCCCAATTCTGTTCATCTCTTCCTTCATGGTCCCATTTCAGTCTTTGTGGCCACCCCCAAATCCTGAACCTCTGCAGTTTCAGGTCACTCTCCTGCGATTTCAATGCCAATTCCCACCTCCTGTTCCCCCAGCCAGTAGTTTCCAGCTCTGGATAATGAAGATCACTTTATCCAGTATCCATCGTGGTAGTGAAAACCCCCCCATCATCCGCATGCAAGGGTGTGAAAGCATTCACTTCCACAAAAAGATGGGTTTCTCTTCTGTTCAGCATGCTGAGTAAAAAGCTCTCCATTACACTACAACTCCCCACAAACTTCCCATAACCCCTCATACCCTCCATGCCAACCTATTGTAACTCACTTGTTCAACATTACAGTTTAGTTTAGTTTATTTATTAGTGTCACAAGTAGGCTTACATTAAGACTGCAATGAGGTTACTGTGAAAATCCCCTAGTCGTCACACTTTGGTGCTTGTTCGGGTACACTGTGGGAGAATGTAGCATGGTCAACGCACCTAACCAGCATGTCTTTCAGTCTATGGGAGGAAACCGGAGCACCCGATGGAAACCCACGTAGACACGGGGAGAACGTGAAGATTCTCACAGACAGTGACCCAAGCCGGGAATCAGGGGTCCCTGGCACTGTCAGGCAGCAGTGCTAACCACTGTGCCACCGTGCAGCCTGCAAATGGATTTTGTCCATGGTTTCAAGTGGCAGTATGTACACTGATCAAAGTTATTCAGGACTGTCAGTAACCTTTTTTTTTGCAGGCCTCAACTTTTGGAATGTTTGTTTGTACAGCTTCAATGGAACATACAAATTTAAGATAATTCTTAGAACCATGATACATGATTGATTGATAAATCTAATAAATGTCATTGTTTTGCTTCAGAAGTTGTGGATTATGGGAACGTGTAATATTTTAAAGATTGCTTTCTCCATTCAAATGCAACAGAACTGGTATTGAAAGCAAAGCCTGCACAAAGGTACTTTGGGATATTTTATACAATTATATCTTAACTATATTGAACACTATGCAACTGGGTGGAGCTGGAACAGTAAAATTAATATTGAATCAAAGTTTAGCTCCACTTAGCAAAGAGAAATCAAAGAAAGATGTGAAATGGTCATGGTTCACAAAATCAATATGTAGTTAAGAATGTTCAGAAATTGTGGCTTTAACCATTGAGCAGTTTTTACAAAAGTCACTTTTAAACATGGTAAAGCATATTAGCCGATAGCATTTTCACATAGACAGCTGCTAGTACTGTGCAAGGAAACATAGGATAAGCAGGTCAACTAAAGGACAATTCTGCAGTTCTTGTTCTTCAACTATCCTGCTGTCTGCAATTCTGTTGAACAGACAGAAACCATTACTACAAATATTACCAGCTGTTTCCTGAAGCAATCTCTCCATTTTGGCTTATTCCCGCTGTCAAATTTGCTACTGGCATAGGTCATAAACACGGCCTTTCTTCTGTATTGGAAGTATGAGAATTTAACACAGCAACAGGATACAAAATTCACCATTTTACCTAGAACATAAAAAGTCAGCCTCCACCAGTGTGTGACCAAAGTACTTGAAGGGATCTTACACCCCTTAAAAGGAGGTACATTGCAGCTGCTGGAAGGGGTCAGGAAGTAGATTAAGAATTTTGCCAAAATGGCTCAACCTGTGAGAGCAGCAGCACCAGGGTTTTCTGACAATGCTCTGGAAGCTGTATTGCAAATGTAGAAAGAAAGTAGGATATTCTGCATCCACATTGGGGCAGGAGGCCCGCAAGCCATTTTATCATCAGATAGTGGGAAGAAATGCAGAAGTATAGCTTCAGGAACATGGATGTAGGACAGGAGAAAGTTTAATGATTTAACACACTGGCATACTCCAAGTGCAGCACTAGTGTCATCCATTGTTTAATTCATGACACCATCACCCATCTACCAATAATGTCAATTAGTATTCAACTCTTCAATTCAAATGGTATATCTCATCCGGAGGACTGTTGTAAGAATTCTTCAAATTCTTTTACCAATTACTTTAAATCTACGTCCCTGGTTATTGACCTCTATCCTAACAGAAATAGGTCCATCCTATCTGTTCAATTTTATCTATCTCAATTAAATCCCCCTCAGCCTTTTCTGTGCCAAAGAAAACAACCCGAGTGCTCTTTCCTGAGCTAACATTTTCCATTCCTTGCAATATCGTCATAAATCTCCTTTGAACTCTCTAGTGCAATGACACCCTTCCTGCAATGTATGCAGCACTTGTATTTGATACAGTTCCAACATAATCGCCCAGTTCTTATACTCCTTTTTCAGTTGACCTGCTATCTCAAGGGATCTGTGGATATGCACTCCTAAGTCTCAATGTTTCTCTATTTCTCAGGAACTGACCAGCTACTGTGACATCTTGCCTTTTGTCTAGCCCATTTGTATTACCTCCCCCCTTCAGATTAAATTCCATTTGCCAATTTTCTGCCCGCCTAATCGTTTAATTGATATCTTCTTGCAGTCTACAGTTTTCTTCCACACTATCACATAACCGATTTTCATATAATCTACAAACTTCTCAATTAATTCCCCTACATTTAAGTCTAAATCATCAATTATATAACATGAAGTGCAAGGGACCCAGGAGAACCCTACAGAATCCCACTGGAAATAGCTTCCTAGTCACAAAAAACACTTGTCGACCTTTGCTTCATGTTATTGAGCCAATTTTGGATCATAGTTGCCACTTTCCCTTGGAACCTATGAGTTTTTCATTTTCTGACCAGTTGATTGTGGGACTTTGTCAAAAGCCTAAAATCCACAAACTACATGAAACACAAACCCTCACTGGCCCTCCCTTTATTTATTTCTTGAGATAAAGTCAGACACAACCTTCTGTTAACAAAGCCACGCTGAATAATCTGTATCTTTCTAAATGGCCATTTATTCTGTCTCCAAATCCAGAGAGTTTAGACCATTCAGGCTGTAATTACTCAGGTTCTCTCTTCCCCTCTTTTAAACAATGATTTCACCACAATTCCTTAAACACCACGCCTGTAGCCAGAGGGGATTGGAAAATGATGGCCAAAGTTTTACTATTTCTTCTCCTGGGAGTCTGGGATAGATTTAATCAAGGATGCTAAACATCTTGATATTTCCTTCCTCACTATGTTTATCCCATCCAATAATTCACATTCCTTTGTCTTAACTACAATGCCTACTTAGTCCCTCTCTTTTGTAACGAGCTGCAAAATATTCTTTAAGAACCATGCCAATGTCTTTTGCCTACACGCACACATAACAGACCCAACTCTTTCCTTATCTTACTCTTAGCAAAACACTTCGAGTTTCCTTTGATTTTTTGATACTGACTCATTTCTTTCCTAATTTCCTTTTTAATTTCACTTTTAACACGCAAGGTTTTCTGCAGCATTGAGCATTTGACAAGCTCTCTTTTGTCTTATCCTACTGTGATCTTTGACATCAATGAGGTCTCAATTTACAGTCCCACCCTATTTCTTTGTGGGAACATACTTAAGAACTCTGGGTCAAAGAGGCCATGCTCACCGAAATGATCAATGGCAAGAATCTCTCCTTATTTAATCGTCCTTTCTCCATCTCTCCTTCATCCAATAATTTCTTCCAATTCCACCCCCATACCACCTCTTGATCAAAGCCCAACCTATGTCCCTTTTTCATTTCAGATAACCAAGCTGGAACCTTCATCAGACGACAGTGAAGGTGAAGAAATAGCACTCAATGCTACACTTGCAATCATTAGCTCACATACTGATATTGTACATACTAAATGGATTACGATTATAGGAGGAATTTACACGTAGCGAGACATCAGACACAGGTACACAGGAGTAAAGGTGAGGGTAGGGAAGAGAACAGTGAGTGCAAGATTTGGATTGACGGTAGGGATGATCTCATACTGGATCTAGTGGACAGGAGTCAGATGAGGACAGGCTGCAGGGGGCAACTGGATGACAACAAAACGTTTGCAGAACTGGAAAGTCTTCACACAACGTCAAGGAGCATTGAATATTTGCCACAGGGCTTCACGCAGATCTTGAAACCCGAAGTTTGATACGTGAATAGGTGGGCACCTCCATCAGCAAATCGGCGGAACCCTCCCATAATAACATTTGATGGTCAAACTCACAGTTTCCATTGCAGCTCAAACAACTTCAACAGAGCTGCATTATAAGACTACAAATGGAAGTTTAGGAGGTAGGGGGAGGCTGTCATCTTGGCACAACAGACCACTTCTCCAGCAGCTTCTAGAGCATGCAGTTTTCTAATATATCCCCAGTGTTGCTGAAAGTCTCAGTGGCTCCACAGAACAACAACTTGCTGTAATCTCTCGGAAGGGACAAGTCCTTTTCCCATCCTTGCCATTCCACATAGGCTCTTGCTTTTGTCTATCAGCCAGTCAGCCCAGACTGAACTCAGACTAACATGATGCAATATGAATTTTGGACTTCTTGGACCAGAGCTGCTCAATATTGTCCTTAAAAACTACCAGCTGTCTTTCCAATGGAGTGTTAGCAGCCTTCCATATCCTGGGGAATCATCTCATAAAAGCACCAGGAAAGGGCACCAGGCATCAAGGAACTGCACAAGCATAATTAGTTCAGTCGTGTATGCATAAGTGAATTTATAGAACTGGATTTAAATATGCAGGGAATGGGACACTTGGTGAATGAGAAGGTGCGGTTGGGGGGATTGGTGCTGTTCATGAATAACATGATCATATAAACACTTCCAGCCAGAGCTCACTCATGCGGTACTTGCCCTCTCTCTTGCACGTTTCCTTTTCTTCCTCTTTCTAACAGATTGTCATGTATTTCATTGCTCTTTTTTTCCTTGGTCAGGTTCAGTTCCCCGTGTCTGCAATCAACTTCTTTGCAATCAACAGTATTTTATGATAAACGCGCTGCAAGACCAGCCGAATCCCCTGTAGAATGTTCAAACTTCAGAGTTTAGGGAACCTCCAAAAACAGATCCAATTTGCACCATCAGTCAGAAGAAATAATCCAACAAGTACTTTATGATCCTTTTAAATTGCATGGTGGGGGCAATCCTTCACACCATTTATGCTGTGTTCAGCTGTGCCAGGTTAAGATAGCAATTTGGCTGCAGTCAGGACTTGAAAATGGCAGTGGTGACTTCACATCAACACCACACACTCCTCCCAAGCATAAATCTTGCCGCTCTGCATGTTGCCGGTGGTTGCTCACCAAGGTGGTGTTCTGCACATCCATCTCGGCCTGCATTTAGAGCCTTGTGGCCACAATAAATGGGTGCCATTTGGTTCAACTTGGTCCCCATTAGCTCTTGAATGGTCAATGTATGTTACTTGTGCCCTTGACAATGTTTCTGTTGGTGACAAGGTTTGAAGGTACCTTTCAAATTAAAACTTCTAAAACTAAAGAGAATCATATTTCATGTCCATCATGCTTATATAGTGTTAGAAATGCAGAACAATGCAACTGGTTGTACCAGGATGAAGACACAAAACTTTGTTTGATCCTTTAACATGTCACAATAGATAGGGTGGCTATGAAAAAAGCTGGTCTCACTTTGTTGTAGTTGTGATGATTGGAGAAATTACTAATCAAGGGAAGAGTAAGAGGATCAAAGCTTAATCGCATAATCCATTCATAACAAAAAAGTCAGACAGAGGAATAAATCGGCAGCCAAAGTTACAGTGAAACCAAGACAGCAACATTATGCATGGACAGTCATGCCTATTCAATCTGCTGACTTCAGCCTACCACAATGCTAATTCAGCCTACCACAATGCTAAATGAGCACAATGGAAACAGTAGCAAAACAAATTCTTAAACACTGCTGAAAAGAGAGACATGTTGCCAAAGCTTTTCATCTTGCACTGATCAGAACAAATGTAAAAATGTCAAATTTTAAATGAGCAACAACAATTTATACTATAGGAAAAAAAGGTCGATTGGCAAGTTAATTCCAGTTGACCAAGGCGCTGCCATGGAAAAAGCAACAGGGCTTCCAAGCTCCAGAATAATACAATTAAAGATGCAAGGTTTCAACACATTTCCTTTGTTTGCAGAGAACATATGCCACTCCTATAGCAAACGGAAATGAGCCACATTGCAAGCTTGACTGATTATCTTAATGTTTGTTAGTGTCGCTATTAACACACTCAGGCTTGTTCAACAAATGCTGCCCAATCGTGGAATCCATCCAACAGTAAGATATTAGGTTTCAGTTTTTGCAAGCATGGGCTGGCTGAGTACGGTCTGTACTCTGCCTATTACAAAACTGAATCAAATAGCACGTTCCTTCAATCAGCCAAGCATTATGTCCTAAGTAACTGTATTGCACTGGCACTGAAACAAATTAAATCGTTTGACCCTTCAATTATTCAAAGAATGACACTCATCCTAAAATGTCACTGTAAAGCTTAATAAGACAATAAAATGCATACATTAAGGTTAAAAGAGTTTGACTTCTAAAATTCAAATAATTAGTCAAGACATATTGTTCAAGATGTATTATTGATCTCAGGATTTAAAATTAACTGCAATTTCCAATTATATTTTTTTCAAAACTTATGATAACCAAATATCTCTAAAATTAAGAATCCAACAATGCACGAAAAATTCTGAGTTGTGCATTCTACTTCAGTACCCATAACAGTTAAAATACAAATGAGAAAGAAATCTGCGATTGCCCTCAACAACAAGGCAGCATTTGACCAAATGTCAAGGAACTCTGGCAAAACTGAAATCAGTGGGACCCAGTGGCCGTTCACTGGTTAGAGTCATAACTAGCACATTGGAAGATGGCTTTGGCTGTTGAAGGCAAATCGCCTCAACTCCAGGACATTGCTGCAAGAGATCCTCAGGGTAGTGTCTTAGATTCAAACAACTTGAGCTGCTTCAAGAAGCTTTCCCTATCACAAGTGGGTATGTTCACTTGATAGTGGTGATTTTCAAATGTCTATATATTCTGGAAAGGTTCCTGCAGATTGGAAAGTAGCCAACGTGACCCCACTTTTAAGAGGAGAGGAAGAGAGAAAACAACTACATGGAGTTAGCTTGGTGCTAGTTGTAGGGAAGATGTTAGAACTTTAAAAAGAAATCTGCGAGGTAACTAGACACTTGGAAAATAATATGATTGGGCAGATCGACAAGGGTTTGTAAATGATGTGGGAATGACATGGGAGTGGTGGACCCTTGTGTGATTCCTAATGAACACATCAGTAGTAAGTGTTGGTTTCTCGAGGAACTGCAGCTCAGAGTTGATGAGCTGGAGTCTGAGCTTAGGACGCTGCAACACCAGAGGGGGGGGGGTCCTTAGTCCTTATCCAGTAGGTAGGAGATTTTTGTTCATTGCGTGGATGAGAAAGGAGACCGTAGGAAGAATGAGCAAACCGTCCACAGCACCGTGGTTCAGAGAGCCATTCAAGTTGGGGGAGAAAATACAAATGTAATCATAGTTGGAGATAGCATAGTCAGAGGAATAGACACTGTTCTCTGTAGCCAGGATCGAGAGTCTCGAAGGCTGTGTTGCCTGCCCAGTACCAGGGCTTGGGACATCTGCTCTAGGGTGAAGAACCTCCAGTGCGAGGGGAAGGATCCAGTGGTCGTGGTCCACATAGGCACCAACGACATAGGTAGAACAAGAAAGGAGGTTCTGTGTAGGCATGCTGAAGAGTTAAACACTAAATTAAAGAACAGGCCTGGGCAGGAAACGTAAACAAAAATATGCAACACAAAACAAATCCAGAGTTATAAACAACTGCAAGAAAAAATCAAAGCTAAATGTCCTTTATCTGAATGTATGAAGCACTTGCAACAAGGTAAGTGAGTTGATAGCACAGATTGCAACATAGGAATATGATGCATTAGCTATTACAGAAACATGGTTGCAGGGTGATCTGGACTGGGTGCTCAACATTCCAGGTTATAATGTTCCAAAAGAGCAGGTCAAAGGGGAAAGCAGCATTGCTAATCAAGGAAGGTTTCAGAGCAGTGCTGAGTTGTGATAATAAAGACAGTGGATAGTGATGTAGAATCGGTTTGGGTTGAAATCGTGAATAGCAGGGGAAGGAAGACAAGGGTGGGAGCAATCTATAAACCACCCCCCCAAAAAAAAAGTGTGACCTCACAAGAAGTTAGAGCATAAGTGGGGAAATATCAAGGGCATATTTGAAGGGAACTGCAATTATCATGGGAGATTTTAATCTACATACTGATTGGATAAACAAAACTGATAAGGGTAGCATAGGAGAATTTATGGAATGCATTAGGGATTGCTTTTTAGAGCAGTACATTGTGTATCTACCCAGGAAGGGACTATTTTAGATATGGTTTTGTGTAATGAAGAAAGATTAATAAGGGATCTTGTGGTTAAGGATCCCCTAGGGCATTGTGACCAGAATAGGATAGAATTCCAGATACAGTTTGAGGGTGAATGCCACAGCTCCATAACCAATGTCAGTACAAGATTCTGAGGGGGCTTGGCAGGGTAGATGGAGAGATGTTTTCACTAGTGGGAGAGTCTCGAACAAGGGGACATAGCTTCAATAAAAAAGGCCGGTCATTTAAAACTGAGGTGCATAGAAATTTCTTCTCTCAGAGAATGGTGAATCTCCGGAATTCTCTGCCCCAAAGGGTGGTGGAGGCTGGATCATTAGAAGTATTTTAAGTGGAGGTGGATAAACATTGATTAGGAAATAGAGGGTATGGGCCAGTATAGATCAGCCATGATCGTATTGAATGATGGGGCTGGCTTTACTTTTTGCATTCCTGTGAAAATCATTGATAAACCTGCGGTGAAGTTTTTTTAGGTTGTTACTTGTAGCAGAAAAAGGCAAACCAGTGGATGAGGTATATTTGGATTTTCAGAAGGCTTTTGATCAGGTGCCACACAGGTGGTTAGTAAACAATGGGATTGGGGGTTATATACCAATATGAATTGAGAATTAGCTAATGGACGAAACACAAGAATAAATGAGTTGTTCTCAGGACAGACGGCTGTCACTGGTAGGTATTTCGGGTCTGGAACGTACAGCCTGGAAGTGTTGTGGAGGCAGGTTCAATTGAGGCATTCAAGAGGGCATTAGCTGATTATTTGAATGGAAACAACGTGCAAGGAGCGTAGAGGGAAAAGGCAGGAGAATGGCACTAAGTCATAATGCTGATTTGAGCCAGTGCCGACATGATGGACAAATAGCCTCCTTCTGCGCCATAACAATTCTGTGATTAAATCCTGAGATTCCGTGAGTACCACAAGGATCAGTGCTGGAGCCACAACTGTCTTGGATGTGGGGACCAAGTGTAATAGTTCCAAATTTGCTGACAACACAAAACTAGGTAGGAATGCAAATTATGAGGAGGATGCAAAGAGGTTTCAAGAGGACTTGGGCAAACTAAGTGAATGGGTAAGAAAATGGCAGACGGACTAGTACATTAATAAGAATAAAGTTATTCACTTTGGTAGAAAAACAGAATGGTAGAGTATTTCTTAAATGGAAAGGGGTTGGGAAGTATCAATGTCCACTATCTCCATAGCCACCTCCTTCAAAACTCTAGCATATAGCTCATCAGGTCCAGCGGATTTATCAACCATCAATCCAATAAATGTGCACTAACTCTTTATTAATACTAATTTCGTTCAGTTCCTCATTGCCCCTTGGTTCTCTGGTATTTTTAGATTTTCCACATCTTCCTCCGTGAAGGCAGACACAAAATCATTGTTTAATTTACCCACCATTTCCCTATTCTCCATTATAACTTCTCCTGATTCCACTTTTTTTTTAAAAAGGTAGTTTTCCAATTCATCATAGCCAACTTGCCCCTGATATATTCATACCAACCTCTGCTCAGTTTTAAGACCCTAGTTTCAGGGTGAACTATGTGGTCAAATTGTAACCAAACAAATCGTTGGAGGAGATACTGAGAAAGTTAAAAATGGAAATCGTGATACCGATAAGAGATGTTTAAGAAAGATTTTATTTGTTTCCCACCGCCAACTGCCTGAAAAAGGTGAAGGTAGCAATCTTTAGTTCTGCCACTTCACTAATAAGATCCCACCCTCACTAAAAAAAAGGTTGCAAATTTAACCATATTGTTTACTGTTTCTGGAAAATCTGAGTTGGGCAAAATTAAGAACGAAAGCAGCCAAATGAATTAAAAGTACTTTGTTCACGGCCACATTATCCATGCCTAAACAAACCAGTTGAATTTTCTACATATGTTAATAGGTATGTATGGTTTGTCTGGCTTACCCGAGCATCAATACAAATAACTGCTGTCAGTGAACTGCACTATAAGCATATCTATGCCTACTGGTGTCCCTCAATCCACCCTCATTCTTTGTGCAATGCTACAAAAAAAAAGCCAATTGTGAAATTAGAATTTCCTTCTCAGTAAATTAATGTATCGGGTCTGTGGTTGAGGTTAACATTAATGATAATGTTTAATCCCAGTGTTTAGGGGTGGGGGTAACATGAAAAAGGCTCTTCTCCTGCTCATCTCCCTTCAGCTTCAATCCTACAAAAATCCTGGAACAGAAATGATGTGAGCTTTCTTGCAAAACCAAGCATTATTACTTATAATATTTAGTAGCTGCATTCGCTTCCATTGCTAGGATTCAATCAGCACCAAGCTTCTGAATCCAGTCATTTATACAGATTAGAAATGGAACTCCAACACTAATCCCTTAGGCACTCGACTTACTTCCATCCATCACTCCAATAACAAACACCCAGAGCTTCCTTTCCACTAGCCACTCTTATCCACTGCCAGATTGCAACTTCTCTAGCAGCTTTTCATAAGCAACTTGATCAATTACTTCCAGAATATCTAGGTATATGGAAACTTATTTTGCTTTTAATGTTTGACAGCGCAGAAGTATTCATCACAAATTCAGTGCTCACTATTTCCCAGCCATTAATACTCATGGACAGAAAATGATAAGCAGCTTGCGCCTGAAACTGAGTTATTAGCACAATCTTAGGTTCAGGCATTGAACAAATGGCATAGGATTTCCTACAGTTCACTTGTGATGTTACAGCATCAAACATCTCTGAAGTCACAGTGTCTGCACTTCGCAGGTTATTGTACAGAATGAACTTTTCTCTTGATAAATTAAAATAATGAAATGAATCATCAATCTAAGATTAGCCAAGCATTCTTTGAGAATGTTAGCTGATTTCCAATCCAACAGAATTTATCTAGTATTTACTGACTTCCTCACAATGACTGTTAGAATTTGGTCTTGGTCAATAGATATCATGGTCAACATAGTCTTCTCTAATGAATTCTTCAAGGAAGTAGTCCTCAATAACATGAAATATTCTGTTTACCCTCAATTTTATAAAACTCATACCTATTAATAAAATTAAGGTCCTTAAATTTTCCCTGGAGTGCTAATTAAAAGTCACTCTTTCATTTCAACTAATGACTAGAAATGACATTTTTTCCATTCATGATCTTTCCAACATTGTAGAGACTGGATATCATCATGAAATAATCAGGCTGAGCCATTTCTCTGCTTAATGTAGCTTGGGACTTCATTGATTCCATACAAAATAGATGGATGTTCCTCTATTGCCTCCGAAACAGGGCTACAATATTCCATCTTGAGGAGTACAAAGTGCTGAGTGACAAACAGGACCAAACGCACTAGGATTTCCAATCCAACTAAATTGTGCTGTTGACTGCTAAAATGATTTTTCTTTTAACTTCAAAGAGACAAGTTTCTAGAAATACACACATTGTCTCACTGAAGCTCTGATAAACAATAGATAATCTAGTCAAATTGTAGATATTTGTGTATAATTAAGATGGGATTTTTAAAAAGGAAAATGCTATTTTTAATGAATAGCACTTGGTCCAATTTTTACTGAATGATGCGTATTCCTCCACTTCATTCTTGACATTAGGTGCCAATGTAAACGTCAATTCCTTACATTACGAAGATGGACACATTTTGAATTTTACCATTTACAATTCTCATTCTATATACCACTAGGAAATGGAAAGTAATTTAGTATACAGATCACAGATGTAGTTATAAAAAAAAACTGAATGAGTAGCTTTAAATGGTTCAAGATATTTATCGATTAACTATTCTATATTGTCAGTATCAGTCCCCTGCTTTTAAGAATTAAACATAATTCATACGATGCAATCCCACTGATTCACTTTAATGTTTAATTTTGGAAATATGCTATGTCATTTCATATCCTCAATGGACTGCCTCTTTACTGTTCATAGAATCACATAAGTGTTACGGCACAGGGGAGGCTATTCAACCCATTATGTCTGCACCAGCATTATGACTTAGTGTCATACTTAGCACCATTCTTGGCTTCGATGTCTCAAGTAGATTGAACCAATTTCATCTAGGTTACAACTTATTTCCATTCCCAATTACAATCTGTGCATTTCCCTTAGTTGCTTCAATAAAGTCATGAAAAAATTAGATTTTTAAATCTATAAAAATTAATAAAATTATGAAAAATTAGTGCAAATCTATTGTGTTAATAAAGCACACTTACCAATAGAGATGTGCAACTTACTATTTTGAGTTTACGTTTTTCAAACTGGCATAACATTTATTCTTTTGCAGTTAAATTGATCAGAGGTGGTCAAATAATGAATGTCCACCTGTCCCGTCACATTCACCAAATCTGATTTCTTTTACAAGTTTGGGAGGGTAAGCAAGTCAGGAAAATGTGAAATAAAGGAACTACAGTTCAGCAATATGAACAAGGTCAAGAAAACACTGATTAAACTGGGACTTGTTTTGCAACACTATTAAAGCTTGGCTTACATATCTTACTTTGGAAGCAAACTACAAATTTGCAAAATGTCTTATTTGAGTGCATAGCTGAAGAGTAAGTGATATGATTTGGAGTTTATTAAATGTGACCCAGCTCATAATTTATTTCAAATGCCAAACAGAAAATACAATATGACCAGCATTGGAACTGAACCAAAATACTTACTTGTCATGGCAACACTAAAAGGTCAAAATTTCCAAGCTTTGAAAAGTTGCAGGCTGTTATTCATACTTGCCAAAATGGTATTTCATGTTAGCACAGACAAGACGATTCCCTACAGAGGGGAATAGTTTTTCAGTTGGACAGTTATGTCACTATTGTATATCTACCACCTTACAAGACGTACTGGCACAGTTTGAAGCACATCACTCTGGAGGATAATAGCACACAACAGAAACACAAACTGAAGTAATGCATGCTCCAATTACTATGAAGCTAACTCAGAAAATTAAAAAAAAACCAAGGGCATGTGACATTTTGCAGAGCAGTCATTTTGCTGACTGCTGTCAGATGAGGCTGCTTGAATGCACTTGCGATGTGGAGATGCCGGCGTTGGACTGCAGCAGAGCAGATGATTGGAACTGGGCCTTCAGGCATGGATATATAACTAAAACTTTTTCAGTTACAGCCCTCATTTTGGGACCGTATTGGAAGTTACATTTGTATATAGCATCATTCTGTTGATTGTACCTTTAAGGATCAATCTGCAGAGTAGGCATCACATGATCCAGGAACCAATCGAGGAGCAGGTGGGGATCGCTAAGCGCAAGTTTCTGTACCCCATAATCTAGGGACCCGATTACAACCATGAGGCTGCAAGCCTCTGTAGTTTTAACCTGTAAATAAACAAGTTGTATTTTCCCTAAACTTGTCCCAGTTGTAACCCTACTTCATTATCTTCTCAGGAGCTGATATTAAGCCATATAGCCACGTTAATGCTCCTGTAACTGCGCACGTTCCGATTACGAGTTAATCTATTGTTCAAAGTTAATAAATAGCGTCATTAGCAAACGTGTTCTAAAAATCACCAGTCTTTTGAGAAATCACAATCAAAGAAATCACTAAGTAAATTTTTCATTATTAGAATTTTCTGAGCTATCATGTCTCCTGCTTCATTCCTTATTAATGACAACCTCAAGCGATCATCCAACGTTTTGCTGATGATTACACTATCAATTTCATTTAAGTCACAATACTCTGTGAAACAACAATTACAGTCCAATCTTGTCCATGTCTTCTTAGCTTAATGAACCAAATATTAATTTTGATAGCTCCATCATTAGCTTGTCTCTTGATGATTAAAGCCTTGTAACTTATGATCTCAAACTGAGTTTTTCTTGAAGCTTGTTTTTTTTTCCACCAAAACACTTATTTCCTCCTTCACTAAAGCCTAATTTTGAAAAAGCCAAATATTAGTTCCCTAACCAGAAAGGTTCTTGCATTCCTTTCACAGAAATGAAAAAGGTTCAGAAAGCTGGTTAGGCAATACCTCAGAATGAGCTGGTGTTAAATTGTATAGGATAAAAGTCAAACATAATACATAAGTGACTAGAAACAGCTAGCAACAGTTTCGCACCTGGAGATGCATTAGCATCCAAAACTAATGATCTATATTTCCTGGGAATCTGTATAATGAAACGAGGTAGTGTTTGATTCCCCCTCACAATGAATTTTTATTGTTCAATTTGGAAAGTAGGTGGATGGTGTACACGTCTATTTCTATTTCTATGTATCTTGCTTTTGTACAAGCTGTTATTGATCAAAACAAAACCTGGCCTGTTGAGGAGTTAGCAGCATGATCAGTGTGTTGTACTATGAACAAAGACTACTTGTTCAAAACGAACTCAAACAGCTATATAACTAGCCTCAGTAAAATATCGAAGCTGCGCACAATTTCCCTCCGTCCCGCACTGTGAAGAAAGAATCTTTTCAGTCACAAAGACTTCTATATACATAATGATTAAATCAAAACAGCAAACAGTTAGTGAATGTTCAATTTTGTTCCTTCCAGGTTCACCTCCCCATCACGCCAAAATACCAAGTATTCAAATTTTGGTACCATGTTGCCTCGGGTGCAAATGCAGAAGCAGCTTTAAATGAACACTTCTGAGCATTACAATACATGCAAATATAAAGAGACTGTTTTCAGCATGGGCATTTTACTCTTTGGTACAGAAACACAAAATAAATAATACAAGTACCATACTTTAGCCTAAATCTATATTCTCATATGCAGCTTTTCTTCAATTACAACAATGGATATTGATGCAAAATAGATTCAGGAAATGTTCCACTTTTAATTCTTTGTTGTTTGTTTGAATGTATAAAACATTTCAAACTAAGTTCAATCCGATGGTTATTCTTAGCTACTGGACAGTTTAGCATTGGTAATATGGTTCATTAACAATTGAAGTCATTCAGTGGATCAAATATTAATTTTTCCAAGGACGGATTCTGATAAAATGAACTTTTATACAATGATCACTGCACAGCTGATTTTAAAAAAACATGACCAGCAATATTTTACAAGAGCAAAAGACTAGATTTAATATTTTACACAAATAAAACTAAACGCACCATCACTGCAATATTTGGGGCATTCTGTTATGCAACTGCATGGGCTCACGTGCAGACAGACTACTGACAGCAGGACGATCTATCTGCTTGATGGTGATCTCACTGCCCAGCAACTTTTCACCCGTAATCTATAAGGACCACCATCAACTCATGTACAAAATCAAAATGTGATAAATTCCTGATGGGCATGTCGCTCTACACCCTGGTTTCACAAATGGAGGCAATAGGAAACTGAGCTACTAATGCACTGCGTTCTCTGCAAATACGTAAGTTACAATCACACAAGGCATGCAAGATTAATTTTCTGCAACTACGAAAGTTTTCTGTCTCCCTTTTTATAAAGCTGGTCATGGGAATAAAACAGGATCTGTTGATGTGGAACTATACTAGTTTGATTCGACATGCATGTAGTTAGTACCTGTCAGAAAATGTCACCAATCACCATAACAAGTAAACAACTCCACAAAGGGCAGAGCCTAAAGACAGAAATTGCTGGCCATGTCCCAGTCACAGTGCTAGTTCACATAAATCTGTCATACTCCATTCATTGTGCAACATCCATGAACACGGAGCAGAATAGAGGAACACTCAGGAACATCGAAAATTAAAATCAACACCTGAAAGTAAAATTAACTTTGTACAAAACTTAAAAAGACATGCAGATTTGAAGTAAAAGCCCCATCGAACTCAGGAGCAAGTCATATCTACATTTACAGTAAATTGAAAACGCAAAAACTTGAAGAAAATAGCAGAACTTTATCAACTGGGTAGAGAAGTTTAGCCTTCATTTTTCTCAAGTTTAGTGCTCTCTTCCCACATCAGGGGGGAGAAAGCACTAAAAATTTAGGGCTACTTGGATAGTTTAAGAAACATATTAAAATCAAACAGAAAAGATTAATTATGTCATGTTCACAATACAGTGCACTCAAGCAGAACACAAAATGTAGAGGAGAATTCAGAGTGTGAATGAGAGGGGCAAAGGAAGTTATCCTTCAAGGTTACCAGTCAATATATCAAGAATGACAGAATAGTCAAAGGAAGACTGTCTTTCTGGTGTAGTATTCTAATGTCCCGTATAATGTAATCTCACACCATGTGTGTTTGATATTAACTAGTGAAACATAGAAACTAGGAGTAGGCCATTCGATTAATGCCATTCATGATCACGGCTGATCATTAAATTCAAAATCCTGATTCCCCCTTCCCCCCATACTCCCAAGAGCTATATGTAATTTTTTCTTGAAATTACAACGTTTTGACCTCAACTACTTTGTTGTAGTGGATTCCACCTATTCACCACTCCCTGGGTGAAGAAATTTCTCCTCACCTCAGTTTTAAAAGGTTTACTTCCTCAAACTATGATCCCTAGTTCTGGACTTACTAGCCATTTGGAACATTCTTTCTGAATCTGACCTGTCAGAATTTTATAAGTTTAAAGTCTGGTTTACGATATACACAGACTGCATATACATCTTGTATAACTACGCATGCCCAATTTAAGTATTTAGATGACAAGACTTCTTTTCATTTAAGGAGTGGTTGCAAGATGTCAATGCCTGTGTCTGCAACCAAACATTTGTATGTTTCTCTCCTAAGCAAGGCTGCTGTTCCAGCAAGACAGGAAGGAGTCGAACAATATACACACTTTGCTGCCCGACGAGAACTCAAATTTGGACCAGTAATTACACCCATAATGTGACTGACAAATTACTGTAAAATGTGGATAATTGCTCCTGGAAATAATGGACAATGCAGTTGATCACAGCCACAAAAATGCCTCAGTATATTTAAGTTGATTTTAGAATTGGACTATAAACTCCAACCACCTCAAAATACTCTGTACGCGTTTTCACAAGTGAAGCTTAGCCATTTTTCTCCCTCCCGTTTAGCGTTCCATTCTTACTGAGGCGCACTTTATTAGTTTCGTTACTGCATAAAACTTCCATGCGGCAGTATATTTGAGTGGTCCATTCACTCACGGGAAAAGTCAGGTCCGGGGATCCTCAATAACGGCATAGCACAAGATCTAAAAAAAATGTTGCGGGCTGCAGGACAAGTCAGACAGCGTGGTGTGGAGAAAGAAACAGTTAACGCTTCGGGTCGTAACCTTTCTTCGGGAAACATTCCCCAGTTCCTCGCTCCGCACGATGCCCTCTGACTGAAGACTTCTGTTTCCATCTTGCTTCAGCCAGTTGTTAAAAAGGAATGCGGTTCTGGCCCACGTCCCACAACCCAAAACAATCCAGAATGAGTGGAGAGACAATTAAACGCTTGGGGGGGGGGGGGGGGATTACAACAAACATTTCGCCGGTGAAATCTAATGCCTACTTAATAAGTGTCCGGATTTAGAGGGGTTTTTTGTGCTGAGGATGGGGGGCGGGTGGAAGAGGAGAGAGAGAAAGGGTTAGAAGTGAATAATTTGGCATGTATCTTGAGACTGCAGACGAGCGTGTTGGTGAGGACTGAACACATCCAAGTGAGGAATTAAAACCCGCAGAGACGGTATCAATATTTAGAAAACAGGAGTTAATGACCCACTGGAGGGGAAACAAGTTAACTTATTTGGAATGCCTCACTTGAAGCAGACAACATTCGGGTTGAAAGACGTCCAATTGGTGTTCAGTTTCAACCCCCCCCCCCAAAAATTAATAAGCGTCCGTCGGATTAGGAACAAATATAACTTTTATGAAAAACAAAAAGAGTGAAACTAAACATGCACAGACTCCACTTCCAGCACTTTCCCCTCCGTCCCAGAGCAGAATTTTAAAAACCTAACGAATGAAACTGCTTCTTGGTCCACATTTGCTCTGAGGGAACAGCTTTCCCCCTAAAGAAGCATTTCCAGTTGAACAATTATTTTCAGACAAGGTGTGAAAGAAAAACCTGTTGAGGGACAAAAAAACTAACGGAGGAGGAGAAACGTGTAGCATCGCTCGCCAGGACCGTTAGATCAAATGAAAACACACATAATACTTTAAAAGATTATATATATATATTCACACAAGTCAGGTAAATATGGACATGAGATTTAAAGGTGCAGGGTTACGGAATGGTGTTTGCCCCCGGTGGCTGGTACTTACTCTCAGCCAGGAGGAGGACAAGTCCCAGCATCGACGACGCCCAGTGCACGCCCGCCATCTTGAATGCCGCTGCCCGGCCAGTGAATGCGCCTGCGCGGCCACCGCCGCTTGGTCATCGGGATGCAGTTACCCCGAGCGACCACACCATGGCAACGCGGGCACCATAGCGACGGGCCACCATGGCAACGCGGGCACCATGGCAACGCGGGCACCAGAGGAGGATGGCTGGTGAGTACGCCTGCGCGGACGCCGCCGCTTGGTCACCGGGCTGCAGTAACCCCGAGCGACCGCACCATGGCAACGGGGCACCAGAGGAGAAGGAGGATGGATGGATACGAAGTTTATTTATTAGCGTCACATGTAAGCTTATATTAACACTGCAATGAAGTTATTGTGAAACTCCCCTGTGAAAAACACCTCTGGCGCCTGTTCGGGTACACTGAAGGAGAATTTAGCATGGCCAATGCACCTAACCAGCACGTGTTTCAGACTGTGGGAGGAAGCTGGAGCACCCGGAGGAAACCCACGCAGACACGGGGAGAATGTGCAAACTCTGCCTAGACAGTGACCCAAGCCAGGAATGGAACTGGTGCTGTGAGGCAGCAGTGCTAACCACTGTGCCACCGTGCCGCCTCTCTCTCCACAAGGCTAGGTAAGTAGTGCAAGATGGGGAGGCGACCTTGACTGGAGCTGATTTATTATTGTCATACATTTTTGGGATACAGTGAAAAGTATTGTTTCTTGCACACTATACAGACAAAGCATACTGTTCATAGAGTACATAGAAGAGAAGGAAAGGAAAGGGTGCAGAACATAGTATTACAGCTAGTTTTTTAAAATGTTTATTAGTATCATAATGATGTTACTGTGAAAATCCCCTAGGACAGCCCCTGGTATATCTAGTATTAGATAAAAGGAGTCAGATTTTAAAAAAAATAATGTTTTTTTACATACTCTGATTATTTGTAGATTAAATAATTATATAAAAATTATATAAGTATCTTGACAAAAAAACAAAAAATGTGCTGACCTAGTTAAATTGAGTATTACTATCTTAATTTGTCATGAAATTTTCAGGTTTCTCAGGAAAACAACTGTCGTTCATTAGAATTGTGCTCAAGATTATGCATAATTCTGTTTTTATGCAATCTTCTTTGGATCACGGAATACTGCACAGGGGCATGTTTAATTCTACTTCCTTTCTAAACTTAACTTGCATTCACCGCAATCTATTTGTACATCCAGCTTTCTAACTAAATTTATAGTGATCCAATTCATAAAGGCTGAACTTTGATATTTATTCACATGCTGGAATCGAAGTCAGGAACATAGGAACAAGGAGCTGAAGTCGGCAAATTCAGCCCTTCGAGCCTGCTCCACCATTCAATCAGATCATGGCTGATCTCTCCCTGGTCTCAAATCCACCTCCCCACCTGTTCCCCATATCCCTCTTTCCCTTTTTTTAAATTAAAAATATGTCTATCTCCTTCTTGAAATCATTCAACGATTTAGACTCCACCACGCTATCGGGCAGTGAGTTCCACAAATTCCCCACCCTCTGCAAGAAGTAGTTCCTTCTCATCTCAGTTTTAAATCTACCACCTCTCAACCTATACCTGTGACCTCGTGTTCTAGATTTCCCCGTAAGAGGAAACATTTGGTCTACATTTATTTTATCAATCCCTTTTAAAATGTTATACACCTCAATCAGATCCCCTCTCATCTTTCTAAACTCCATCAAGTCTAAGCCCAAGCTGTTTAATCTAATCATTTTACATCAATCCCTTCATCCCTGGAATCAATCTGGTGAACCTCTGATGCACGACAATCGAGCACAAAACACAAGGCTTCTGTAATTGAAGGCTTTTATTGTCTAACAATAGAACTATTTGAACACGAGTACACCATTCCAGACTGGAGGGGTCCCGCCCGAGCAGAGGGTCTTATACCTCTCCCAGGAGGCGGGGCCCAACTGGAATGTGCCACAACAGCAACCACCACAGGTGTATTAATTCCACAGTGTAAACACCCTAGCCCAACAACAACATTATAACAACCCCACAGTGTGAACACCCGAGCCCAACAACAACATTAGAATAACCCCACAGTGGTAACCAACGATGGTTCACCACATTCACCCCTCCTTTGAGAACAAAGGCCGGCGGGGTGCGAAAACAGACTATATATACATTAAAAAAATCAACAATCTACAAGTCCAGACGGTCTGGAGGACCGCACCGTCGTTGTGACCTCCTCAATACCGGCTGTGACACCGGAGCAGGTGCTTGCGGTGGCATTCTCTCCAAAACTGCGTCCGGCTGTCCCCTCGAGGACTCACGGGCCAGTTGACCCTGATGAAGCGGTAGTGCAGGGGATCCCGGTACCTTCTGCGATGGCGCCGATCTCCGAGTCTCAGGCAAGCTGTACAGTGGAGTATAACTGTTATGCACTGGTCCCGGTGCTGACCGCGCCACGTCCGGGGGAGAAATAAGAGATAGGGGATTCGTGACTGGGGGTATGGGAGCGACAGGAGTTGCTACGTCCCCTGCGGGCGCCAGGTCTCGGATCGAGACTGTGTCCTCTCGCCCGTCAGGATATGCCACATAGGCATACTGAGGGTTGGCGTGGAGGAGGTGGACCGGTTCGACCAAGGGGTCGGACTTGCGGGCCCTTACATGTCGCCGCAGAAGGACGGGTCCTGGGTACGTCAACCAGGCTGGTAAAGATATCCCCGAGGACGACTTCCGAGGGAATGAGAACATCCTCTCGTGGGGAGTAGCATTGGTTGCCGTACACAGGAGGGAGCGAATGGAGTGAAGTGCATTTGGGAGGACCTCCTGCCAATGGGAGACTGGAAGGCCTTTGGACTTCAGCGCCAATAGGACAGCCTTCCAGACTGTAGCATTCTCTCTCTCCACCTGTCCATTGCCCCTAGGGTTGTAACTCGTGGTTCTACTAGAGGCAATCCCGTATGAGAGCAGGAATTGCCTCAAGTCGTTACTCATGAACGACGAGCCCCTGTCGCTATGTATATAGCTGGGGTACCCGAACAGGGTAAAAAGATCACGGAATGCCTTGATCACCGTGGCAGTCGACGTGTCCGCACAGGGGACAACAAACGGGAACCGGGAGTACTCGTCTATGATGTTAAGAAAGTACACGTTCCGGTCTGTTGAGGGAAGGGGGCCCTTAAAATCCACACTCAGCCTCTCGAAGGGGCGAGTGGCCTTGACCAAATGTGCCCGGTCAGGTCGGTAAAAGTGCGGTTTGCATTCCGCGCAAATCCGACAGCTTCTTGTCACTGACCTGACATCCTCCACCGAGTAGGGCAGGTTGCGGGCTTTGATGAAGTGGTAGAGCCGAGTGACCCCAGGATGGCACAGGTCATTATGGAGGGCGTTCAAGCGGTCCTCCTGCATAGTAGCGCATGTTCCGCGCGAGAGGGCATCCGAGGGCTCATTGAGTTTCCCTGGACGATACATAATATCGTAATTATAGGTGGAGAGCTCAATTCTCCACCGCAAGATCTTGTCATTCTTGATCTTGCCCCTCTGCGCATTATTGAACATAAACGCCACAGACCGCTGGTCCGTGATCAGGGTGAACCGCTTCCCCGCCAGGTAATGGCGCCAGTGTCGGACGGCCTCCACAATAGCCTGAGCCTCCTTTTCCACCGCTGAATGCCGAATTTCGGGACCTTGAAGGGTGCGGGAAAAAAACGCGACGGGCCTGCCTGCCTGGTTTAGTGTGGTGGCCAGGGCGAAATCCGATGCATCACTTTCCACCTGAAAAGGGATGGATTCATCCACCGCGTGCATCGTGGCTTTCGCAATGTCGCTTTTCAATGCCTTGAAGGCCAATTGGGCCTCTGGCGTGAGTGGAAAAGTCGTGGACTTAATAAGCGGACGGGCTTTGTCCGCGTAGTTGGGGACCCACTGCGCATAATAGGAGAAGAAGCCTAGGCATCTCCTCAGTGCTTTTGCGCTAGCGGGCAAAGGAAGTTCAGCAAGGGGGCGCATACGGTCGGGATCAGGGCCAATGACCCCGTTTTCCACTACGTATCCCAGGATGGCTAACCGGCGCGTACGGAATACACACTTCTCCCTGTTGTAGGTCAGATTCAGGCGAGATGCAGTGTGCAAAAAGTTCTGGAGATTTGTGTCGTGGTCCTGCTGATCATGGCCGCAGATGGTGACAATATCCAGGTACGGGAAGGTAGCCCGCAGCCCGTTCTGGTCCACCATTCGGTCCATAGCACGCTGGAAGACCGAGACCCCATTGGTGACACCAAATGGAACCCTAAGAAACTGATACAGACGACCATCTGCCTCAAAAGCCGTGTAATGTCGGTCGTCTGGGCGGATGGGGAGTTGGTGGTAGGCGGACTTAAGGTCTATGGTGGAGAACACCCGGTACTGCGCAATCTGATTGACCATATCAGATATGCGCGGGAGAGGATACGCATCCAGCTGCGTATATCGATTAATGGTCTGACTGTAGTCAATGACCATCCGGGGTTTGTTCCCGCTCTTAACCACCACGACCTGTGCTCTCCACGGACTAACGCTGGGCTGTATGATCCCTTCTTTGAGGAGCCGCTGAACCTCAGATCTGATGAAGATCCGATCTTCAGCGCTGTAACGCCTACTTTTAGTAGCGATGGGCTTGCAGCCTGGTACCAGATTCTTAAATAAAGAGGGTGTGGTGATCTTTAGTGTGGAAAGATTGCATGCGGGGCGCTTTGGACAATTTGGAGGCTGCGGCTGGTCCCCTACTGTCAGCGAAGGGAGTGGCCCACCGTACTGTAGGATCACACTCTTCATGTGGACCATAAAGTTTAGTCCGAGGAGAATTGGCGCGCAAAGATGCGGCAACACAAGGAGCCTGTATCGCTCGTAAATTGTGCCCTGCACTTTCAGAGTTACCACACAACGTCCTTGGATCGGTACAGACCGGGACCGTGATGCCATAGAAATTGTCTGTTTGGCAGGTAGAACCCGGAGTCCACACCTCTTTACAGTGTCAGGGTGAACAAAGCTCTCAGTGCTCCCACTGTCAAACAGACAATAAACAGTACGACCATTTACCTTAATGTTCACCATTGAACAGTCAAGCCTGTGGTGCTTAGCCTGGTCCAGGGTGATCGACGCCACCGTTGGCCCTTGGACGTCACTGCAGGCAGCTGAGGTCGATGCTGAGGACCCCTGCTGGTCGCTCCTGGTCGTCGTTGACCAAGATGGCCGCCCCCATGAATCGCACATGGTTGAGGGCGCCAAGCGTAGCGACTCCTGGTGGTCATCCTCCTCCGACTCCGCCAACCACAATGGCGTCGTCCTGGGCTCGCACGTGGACGGACCTCGTGGGTACTGCGACGTCGATGGAGATGATCTCCGTTCTGGAGGGTCACAGGCTGCACTGCCGTTCTTGGGCTTCGATCTGCAGACTTTCGCGTAGTGCCCCGTTTTACCGCATTGCTTACAGACCACCGCTTTAGCAGGACACTTTTGCCGTGGATGCTTGGCTCCTCCGCAGAAATAGCACCACGGGCCGCCTGGGGCTGCCGCCGTCGTCGGGTCGATATGGGAGCGCGAGCCCGTGGGGCGAGGAGGGATTTGTGACTGCTCCTGCCACGTTGTCTCCACGTGGTCCTCCGGATACAGGGCCAAGCTCTTCGACGCCGCCTCCAGCATTTCAGCCATCTCCATAGCTTGGGTCAGGTTGAGATTCCCCTTCTCCAACAGCTTGAGCCGGATGTACGAAGACCCTACCCCTGCCACAAACGCATCTCGGGCGAGGTCGTACATGTACTGCTCAGCCGACACAGCTTTGCAGTCACAGCCCCTGGCAAGCTGCAAGAGCTCATTGGCGTAATCCTCCATGGTTTAGCCCGACTGCCGACGTCGTGTAGCGAGGAGGTAACGAGCGTGGATCTCATTGGGAGGTCTCGTGTATCGCTTTTTCAAAAGCTCGAGGGCCCTCGGGTAAGTGGTGGCCGCACGAATCGCGAGGTAGACAGTGTCGCTTACCCTCGCATGGAGGACCTGGAGTCTGTTGTTATCCGTGGTGACTGCTGCAGAGGCTGCCAGGTAGTCCTCGAAACACTTCAGCCAGTGGTCGAAGGTGTTAGAGGCGCCGACTGCACGTGGATCCAGCGTCAGACGCTCTGGCTTTAGCATTTGTTCCATACTCTCCTTTCCGTCGAGAGTTTCGTGTTAGACAATAAAATTGATGCACGACAATCGAGCACAAAACACAAGGCTTCTGTAATTGAAGGCTTTTATTGTCTAACAATAGAACTATTTGAACACGAGTACACCATTCCAGACTGGAGGGGTCCCGCCCGAGCAGAGGGTCTTATACCTCTCCCAGGAGGCGGGGCCCGACTGGAATGTGCCACAACAGCAACCACCACAGGTGTATTAATCCCACAGTGTAAACACCCTAGCCCAACAACAACATTAGAATAACCCCACAGTGGTAACCAACGATGGTTCACCACAACCTCCTCTGAACCACCTCCACTGCCACCACATCCTTCCTCAAATAAGGAGACCAAAACTGGACACAATACTCCAGATGTGGTCTCACCAACACCCTATACAATTGCAATAATACTTATTTACTTAAATACACCAGGCCTTTTGCAATAAATGCCAACATCCCATTTGCCTTTTTTATTACGTGCTGCATCTTCACACCGACTTTCTGCGATTCATGAACATAGACACCCAGATCCCTCTGCCCTAACGCATTTTGAACCTGCTTTCCATTTAGATAATAATTTGCCTTTCTATTTTTTCTGTCAAAATGGATAACCTCACACTTATCCACATTAAACTCCGTCTGCCAAATTTTAGCCCCGACCCTATCTATATCTGTCTGTAGAATCTTTATATCCTCTTCACTGCCTGTTTTCTCACCTATTTTAGCATCACCTGCAAGCTCATGTTTCTCAAAGTAATAGATTTACATTAAAGCTAATTTTGTTTAATCAACAATTTCCTGATGGAGACATGTGATATTAAAACATTGGAGTTTATTATGCATAGATATTACCAATTTTAATTTCTTTCAGAAGCGGTTAGTGATTTTGTTCAAACATTGAATTTGATTAATATCCAGAATAGGTAATTTGTCAACAGATGTTTTTATCTTGTTCTCTGAATTCTACTCCAATCTAGTCTGGACTATTTGCATTATTAGATCTACATTTTTAACATTGGAGTTCATGTTTTAAAGTAATTGGCAATGATTGAATCAGTGAGTATAATTAGAAGTTCTTTAAGATAGAATAGAGATGCTGTAAGAACCCCAACCACCCACTTATATTTAGTTGATGCATAATCGGTTTCTCTCTTTGCAATCAGCAAACTTTTTAATCCATTCTAATCCTCTCCTGACCAAAGTGGTTAGAAATTGCCCGTACACTGATTTCCAAAGTAGTAACAGGCCACAGATTTTGAGGCTATCCCTCAGAAGGGGTACAGTCCTAATCCTAGATTTCCTCAGGGTAACAAATGTGAATATAGATTTCCTACATTGCCCCTCTTGAAATGGAAGCATGTTAATAAATGCTGCAAATGTGAACGGTGCTTGTAAATCAATACTTAGAATGGCAGTTTTGTACAGGTGTTGTTCGATGCATGATTTAATTGCTCTTTTTAATTCACTGGTGTTGCACAGACGTTAAGTAGTTTGCCTTCATGGCAATGAATGTCAAGTAAGCAGTCGGTCTCACTTCAATTGCAGGCAATATCTGAAAAGAAAATAGTATATGAAAGACAGATGGAAAAGTTGATTGCATAACTGAAATTAATAGAAATATACAGCAAAGCTTTGCCAGCACTTCATTGTGTAAACTCTTTGTCAAAACAGGCCCTATACTCAAAATTGTTGGGGTATTTTTGCATTGCTGATTGATCTGTTGTGTATTTCCAACACACTTCATTTTAGTTCAGAATTCCAATGCCCACAGTTCATTTTGTTTTTATTGTACCAATGATGGCATTATTTGTCAGGAGTAATTATATGCAAGAGGATTCGCTAATGATCGAGATTACTTCCAAGCAGCAACAAAAATAGAAAGAAAAAAGAGCCCTTTGTTGAAATTAGACTAAATAATACAGGTTTTAAATAAACAGTGGTGATCTTTGAATATTTTGGGATTATTCTAATATTTAGAAGTATGAAATGATCAGTGACACTGTTCAGATGTTTTCAGGTTAGTATTCACAAAAATAGTTATTTCTCTCATTTGTCTATTACATTACAGTGCAATAATTATTTATTTCAGGCTGTTATTGTACTTTATTTTGTTTACTTTTGCTGTGCTGTCCATACACTGTGCCTTTCTTCGCTGCATATTTAAAAGCCAACTTTGTAATCCAATCACAAAATAAGGAGTAATATTCTTTCTTCCCCCAACACCTTTTTTCATGGATCACTAGTGTTGTGCATTGCTCTTAATCTACCAATAAAATCTTAATTCACCAGATGCTTGTTAATTTTGTGAAAGCAGGATCAAGCAGTACATCACCACATATTAGTGTAAACTTGTCAATCATACCTCATGGTGACTAATGTCAAAGGACATAAGCTGAGCTTTGCTGCAGGTTTCTAACTTCTAATCCCCAGGCGAGTCTGCCCATTATGATTAAAGTTCTCTAATGCCTCAGATTTAGAATCTTCCTTGGGAAAGGATGTCCTTGCTGGTCTAAATATTGGCAGAAGTTAAAACGTAATGAAACCAAACATGACCGGGTATCATCTTGGATGTTTGTAAGAAAGGAATTCCTGTTTATGAGCATCTGCTGTAATTTCTGCCAAATAATCTTTTTAATGGCCTCAAATATGTTGGTTGTCTGACCAAATCAAGTGGAGTCTTTTAAAATGGAAATCATTGTGAATCTGTCTGAACAAAAATCTCTTTCCTCTTATTGAGTTTACCCATCACATAGCATCCAGGACCAATAGAAAGATTGGACGACTTGCTGTCAGGCTCATTACAATGCGCCCTAAAACTAAGCAGTATGCAGTACACAAGATCCATTCAAGATCATTGTCCTGATTAAGGGTGGAACAGCGGTACAGTGGTTAGCACTGCTGCTTCACAGCGCCAGGGATCCAGGTTCAATTCCGGCCTCGGGTGACTGTGTGGAGTTTGTACATTCTCCCTGAATCTGTGTGGGTTTCCTCCGGGTGCTCCGGTTTCCACCACAGCACAAAGAT
This sequence comes from Mustelus asterias, assembly GCF_964213995.1. Taxonomy (NCBI): domain Eukaryota; kingdom Metazoa; phylum Chordata; class Chondrichthyes; order Carcharhiniformes; family Triakidae; genus Mustelus; species Mustelus asterias. The sequence continues at coordinate 21,224,318 of NC_135827.1, read as the reverse complement.
GTACATGTTAAGTTGATTGACCATGCTAAATTGCCCCTTAGTGTCAGAGAGATTAGCAGGGTAAATATGTAGGGTTACGTGGCGAGGACCTGGGTATCTGCATGGGTTTCCTCCGGGTGCTCCGGTTTCTTCCCACAATCTGAAAGACATATTGGTTAGGTGCATTGGCCATGCTAAATTCTCCCTCAGTGTACCTGATCAGGTGCCAGAGTGTGGGGTATTTTCACAGCAACTTCATTGCAGTGTTAATGTAAGCCTACTTGTGACACTAATAAATAAACTGGGATTGTTGTCAGTGCAGGCTTGATGGACCAAATGGCCTCCTTCTGCACTGTAGTTATTCTATGATTTCCCCAGTCCCATTCCTGTGGTGAAGCACCATGCCTAAGCCTTCTATTTTGTCATTTAGCAGGAAAAAAATGTAAAGAAAGAATCCCTACTGACGGCAGCCATAAATTAGACCTTTGTGACTGACTAGTTTTTTTTAATGTTTACCTCCTGAGGGTTGTGAGATTGCCCTCACTTGTAGAATAATTGTAATGTTTCATTGTTCTTTGCTGTCAAACCTCATGTTAAATTATCTCCAAAAGACCTTCTACATAAATTCTCTAATTACCAATGTATCAAATAAAACAGAAAACAAATTCAGAATACTTTCACAAACATGTGCATATTACCTAGCAAATCATCTGTATTTCATTTATCCCAAAGCCACACTTATTATAATGTTTACATGACTTTCCTCATCAGATAAACATAATGCCAGAGGAAAGTCGAGCCAAATGCCTTTTAAATAATTACATATTCTATATAAGATATTAAAAACACCAATATTTGGTATGTAAATTCCATTAAATTGCACCGATTCCAGTATGATCAAACAAAATAATAATTAAATATAATTAAATATAAATCATATGTATGCATCAAGCATAAGGTAAATATTTACCCCAAAGTTCAAAGGATGAAAATAAACTATAAACCTACCATAAATAATTGCTATGAGTTTAACAATAGTTAAGGGAGGTGGCTTCTAGACCTTGATGATTCATTTGTTACATTTACAACCCATGGGAGGAAATGGCACCTCACTTGCAGTAAACCTAACAATAACTCAGATGGCAAATGCCATTTATCCACCCAGCCGACCGGACCTCCAATCAAACATGGCTTTCTTACCACACATTGTTATTTTGGGGGAATGGTGGGGGATTCTCCCAAAAAAATTCTAAGCGTCGAATTCATGTGAAAACTGGAGTAAATCCTGCTAATTTTTTCAGCGGGATTTTCAAAATGAATCTCTTACATTCTGTGCACTGCCGACTTCATTGACTCATTTGCGACTTCATTCCCACTGCAGAGAGCACTAGCATGACTTATGCAATAATTCAGTGGGCAGGGCCTATTCCCGCTGCAGAGGCTGGCAGCATAGCGCTGAGCGGGCCACTGCATGTGCACCGATCTGTCACAGCGGAGATTGGCGCGAAAGCAGCGCAGCGGGCTGGGAGAATCACCCCCTAGATGCTTTGACCGGTAACACTAACAAGACAAAAGATGATAAGGTGCTACGCTATGGGTTTTTAATCAACGCAATATGGTTTTATTTAAGAGCTGTTACCAGATTGAAGTGATGTGGAGATGCTGGCGTTGGACTGGGGTAAACACAGTAAGAAGTTTAACAACACCAGGTTAAAGTCCAACAGGTTTATTTGGTAGCAAAAGCCACACAAGCTTTTGGAGCTCTAAGCCCCTTCTTCAGGTGAGTCAGATTGAAGGCCAATGAAGCTGTTACCAGATTGAAGGCCAATGTGGAAGAGAGATAAAATCCCATGAATGCCTCAGGTGATGTCACAGCACATCATGTGACTAAACACACAGTACAGCATTGCTTTACAATACACAACATCCCTCCCCATAGTGAACATCAGTTACATGACCAAGTATCATCTACCTATGCACAATTAATATGAGAGTCTTTTGGTGGACATTGATTTTGTTTGGATAAGATACGGCTTTCCAGAGTCTGATTTTTGACAACCTTGGGAGCCTGTTCCTCACGACTACTAGGTACTTTATCTTGTGAAATTGCTTCGTTGTCAGCTTCCAGAGATGTTGGTTGTTCTACTGGAGTAGAATCTGAACTTGGTTCTGTAGGAATCCTTGGCTCAGGGATTTCACAACCTTGGGTGTCTGACTTAAGCCTTTCTGATACTGTCTCCAATAATTCGCTTTTGGAAGTGAGGATTTGATCCATGTGTCTCCGCCATATTCTCTTAACATCACATTGCATTGTACAAGAAATCGAGTCTGTCTTAGCTAGGGAGGTTGCAGGTACCCGCTTCTCACTTGTAGTGTAGTTTCTTGCTAAAACTCTTTCTCCTTGTTTAAAACTCTTCACTTTCAATGTTTGTTCATGGCGAACGACTTGTGAATGATAGATAGAATCCCTACAGCCCATCGAGTCTACACCGACCACAATTCCACCCAGGTCCTATTCCCATAACCCCACATATTTACACTGCTAATCCCCTGACACTAAAGGCAATTTATTATGGCCAATCAATCTAACCTAACCGACACATCTTTGGACTGTGGGAGGAAACCGGAGCACCCGGAGGAATTCCACGCAAACACGGGGAAATGTGCAAACTCCGCACAGGCAGTGACCCAAGGCCGGAATTGAACTCACTGGCACTGTAAGGTAGCAGTGCTAACCATTGTGTCACCGTGCCGCCCCTTGTGCTTGTTGTTGTTGCCCTACTTTTGTGGTAGTGTCAGGTGGTGTGAGTAGATCGAATTTAGTTCTCAGTTTTCTTCTCAGGAACAATATTGCTGGTGAATTTTGAGTCATGTTCCCATAGGACATGAGAAAGTTGTTTACTCTTCTGGATGGCGAACCTTCATCGTTTGATGCTTTGATGTCTTATTTCAGTGACTGTTCTAGCCTCTCCGCCAATCTGTAAGTGGACGGATGATATGGGGCAGCCCTTATGTGTTGCATACCATTGTTCTTAAGGTAATCCACAAATTCCTGCGATGTGAATTGCGTCCCATTATCACTGACTAGTTTTTCGCGGCGAACAACTCATCCAACTCCTCGATTGTTCTTTCCATCATGGTGAATTTCACCCTCCTGACTTTGGGCCATTTTGAATGTGTGTTCACTAGGACAAGAAACATGTAGCCTTCAATGGGTTCTGCAAAGAGTCAATAAGTATCCTCTGCCAAGGTTGTTTTGGCCAATCCCACAGGTGAAGTGTTGTCAAGGTGGAATATTCCGTATTCCAGCGCACGACTGATATTACCTCATTTTTTCTTCCATTTGTGAGTCAAGTCCTGGCCACCAAAAATAGCTTTGTACAAGCTCTTTCACTGACACTACCCCTGGATGACCTTCATGCAGTTGATCCAGGATGCAGCTTCGTCTTGTAAGCATGGATGAATGATCACCCTGAACCCCCTTGGCAATACTCCATTTTGGAAACTTAGCTCAAGTCCCTCATTGTGTCTGATTTCAGGATTCTTTTGTTTGTCCAATGATGTTCCTCTTAAAACCATGTCCATGACCCTATCCATTACTGGGTAATTCCTCCTATGCCTTTACACCTGAAACAATGTTATCGGGACATTCTATACCTGGGAGAAAAATAATATGGTAACATAGCTGTTTTGTGATTCAGGTTTGTCCTGAAGAGGCAATCTCGATAAGGCATCTGCGTTGGCATGCTGTTCTGATCTCTGATTCTTAATTTCATAATTATGCACTGACAATATCAAACCCCATCTTTGTAAATGGCTTGCGGCTAATAATGGAATTCCCAGGTATGGATCAAAAATGGTTGCCAACGACCTGTGATTGGTCAACAAAGTAAATCATCTGCCATACAGGTACTGGTGAAATCGTTTAATGCCCAAAAGTATGCTGAGCGCTTCTTTCTCAAGTTGTACATAATTTTGTTCTGCACCTGATAATGTTTGTGATGTGAATGTTATTAACCGCTCGTTCCCAGTTGCCATAGTGTGAGAGGCAACAACACCCTTAGGGTGATGCATCACATGCTAGTTGAATTTTCAACTCTGGGTTAAAGTGGACAAATACCTCGGATTGCTTGAGCACATCTTTAACTCCTTTGTACACGCTTTCACACTCCTTCATCCAATTCCATTGTTGGTTAGCACACAGTTAAGTATGAAGTGGCTTTCGCAGAGTTGCAAGGTTTGGGATGAACTTCCTCTAATAAATGATTCGTCCTAAAATGATCACAACTATGACATGTTCTGTGGTCTTGGCGCTTCTAGGATTGATGTCATTTTCTTAGATTCTATGTGGAGGCCATCCTTGTCTATTACATGATCTAGATAACTGATGGATGATTTGAAAAATTCACATTTTACTTTCTTCGCACATAGGTTGTACTTCTCTAGGCACTACAGTGTTTCCTCTAAGCTGTGTAAATGTTCCTGTTCAGTTCTGCCTGTGATTAGAGTGTCATCTAAATAACACCGGACACCGTTGAGGCAACATAAGGTTTAGTCCTTTGATTTCTGGAACATGGCCAGTGCCAATGTTTTTCCGAATGGTAGGTGCTTATATTGGAACAATCCCTTGTGGGCAACAGTCGTTAGCAGTGTGACTCAGTTGCCACCCTCATTTAAGAGTATGTTGGGACAAGTTTAACTTGCTGACTATCAGCCAGTCCGGCAAATAGGTCCTCGATTAGTGGCAAGGTGTTCTGGCTGACACACAGTAATGGATTTATCGTTGTCTTAAAGTCTTCACAGATATGTACAAGACCATCAGATTTAATAACTGGGATGATTGGGATTGCCCAATCATTCATCATTACAGATTCAACCACCCTTGATTAATTTCTCCAGTTCCACTTCTATCTTTGGTTTAATTGCATAAGGCAGTTCTTGCCTGGAAACATCCAGGGTTGCTATCAGATTTGATCTTGAGCTTTGCCTCCACTTCAGTCATGGATCTGAGGGCATTCTCGAACACCTTTCTATAATTCTCCAGATGTTTGGATAGCGTGTTTGTGCTGTCAGTTGGTTAATTGCTCCCCAGTTCAGCTTGATTTTGTGTAACCATAAGTTCTCAAAGAGTGCAGGAAAATTTCCCTTTGCTATGTGCAGAGGCAATTCTGCTGATTGACTGTTAGCTTCCACTTGAATCATGATATGTCCTTTCAGTGGAACTATCTCCTTGGTATAGGTTTGCAGGATTATGTTTAAAGGTTTTAGTGGTAACTGTTTAACTGGGAGAAATTATATGTGGCTTGGTGGCACAATGATTATCACTGCTGCCTCACAGCAGGGACCAGGTTCAATTCCAGCCTTGGTTGACTGTCTGTGTGGAATTTGCATGTTCTCCCCATGTATGCATGGGTTTCCTCCAGGTGCTCCGGTTTCCTCCCACAGTCCAAAGATGTGCAGGTTAGGTGGATTGGCCATACTAAATTGCCCCTTAGTGTCCAAAGATGTGTAGATTAGGGGTATTAGCGGGGTAAGTGTGTGGGGTTATGGGAATAGGGTGGGAGGGTGTGCTTTGGTGGGATGCTCGTTCGGAGAGCCAATGCAGACTCGATGGGCTGAATGGCCTCCTTCTGCACTGCTGGAATTCTATGATTCCATTAAGTAATACAGTTGCTCCCATATCTACTTCTATCTTTACTCCTTGTCCGTGTAATTTTGGATAAACCTGGAACCTGGAACCACATCGTCCTTCATGGATAGGACACCTAGTTCAAATTCTTGGATCTTTCCTAGTCCGGTATCACCTTGGAAATTTTTGTCCCCATCAGATATTTTTATGGACCCCTTTTTTAGACCTTGACGTGTTCTTGCGTTTGCATACCTCCGGGTTCGGAGAAGTCTGTCATGTCCAACACACCTTAGTTGTGTGGCTTTACTTTCCACAGCTTCTACATTTATTTTCATGTGGAGAGTGCCCCACCTGAACACATCTATAGCATGCTTACATTGTAAAGAGACTTTGTCCTGTCCGTTCCCATCTTGTGTATTTTACCTCCAGCTCCAATTTCAGAAGCCTCTTTTGTGGCCAGTTCCATGAACACTGCAATCTCAGCAGCAAGTTTTAGTGTTAAAGAGCTTCTGATGAGCATTTGTCTTTGAATTGTTTCATTTTGAAATCCACAAACAAGTCTGACTCAATACGACCCTCCTCCTGCAGCCCACTTCCTCTCTCTCACCATCAATGATTCCGGTATAACTTTAACTCTCCCATCAATCACCCTTAAACACTACACCCCCACCTCCCCATGCCACCATCCTGGAGCCCATCATCATCACTCTTCAAATGCCTTTTCTCCCTCATGAGCCCACACCTTTCAGAGTCCCTCACCCTGATCCTGCCCACTCCCAAGTTCCATATCAAACTACATATCCTCTTCAAAGATTTCCCACACCCAGAACCTCACCCTCCCACCCGATCACATCCCCCTGCCCCCAAGGTTCCAACATTGACACCACCGATCCTCCCTCTGAACAGTTTTTTTTATTTATTCATTTTTATGGGACGTGAATGTCGCTGGCTGGGCCAGCATTTTTTGTCTGTTATTAACTGTCCTCCATTTCAGTGGGCAGTAGAGAGTCAACCACATTGTTGTGGATGTGGAGTCACATGTAGGCCAGACCAGGTAGGGATAGCAGATTTATTTCCCTAAAGGACATTCGTGAACCAGATGGGTTTTTATAATAATCGACAATCGTTCCATGGTCATCATTAAACGTTTAATTCCAGATTTTTATTGACTTCAAATTTCACCATCTGCTATGGTGGGATTAAATCCTGGGTCCCCACAGCAATACCCTGTCCCGCCCAAGGCTTCCTGGTTTCTCCACCTCCCTACCTATCTTCTGCCCACACCTGCCCATCCCCCATGTGTTATGACCCCTCCCATGACTGCCAGCACCACTGCACTATCCTCTCCCCTCCACCCCAGCCCCATGACTTCCAGAACCACCACCTCCACCCCACCTCACCTGCTTATTTCCTCAGTAGGGTAATGTGGTGCTCAGGGCCGTGGTTTCTCAGGTAAGAGGTCTCTTGCCATGTGAATGAGCACATTGGTCCAGTCATGAATCAGGCTAGCATGCATTCCCGATGGCAGGGCAGATTATATCCGGGGGGGGGGGGGGGCATTCCAGTCTGTTGCTGATTTAAATAAGATTGAACACATGTAAATCCAGTCTCAAAAACCTTTACTGGGAATGATGATCCTCCATTGTCCTGCCATGCTGCTAGGACTGCAAGTTCCTGTTGTCATTTCTTGCCATCAGGAGAACTATTTTTTCCCTCTGGTCACATCCTCTGTTCCTGCCTGCTGCGAACCCCACCGCTGGCAGGAGTAAATTCCAAGCGTTATATTTGGTGATAAATCATGTGAAAAAGTTATTTCACCCATTTTTTATTTTGGCTTGAAACAGCAAATCAGGTACAAAATGCAATCCAATTACTGAATAAAGAGATAACATACTGGATCAAATTAAATATTGTCATCATAATTAATGCTACTCCCAATTTGCCAAGACAGTTTTCACATCTGCATCGCCTAACATTGAACATAAAAGCTTGAACCTCAGTAAAAATCAATAAACACACAAATTCATGTGTAGCTCCTTTGTTTCTTGGTACAGAGGATTTGTTTTGCTGTCACATCTAATTTGCCAAATGGAAAAAATGACAAAGCGATTAATCACAATAAAGGATTCCATATGCTGCCATTTTATTGTTGCAGCTTTCCCCAGGGAAAAGACTCAATCTTCTTCGCACCACAATACATGCTCTGTGATATGAAACCCAAGTCAATTCTTGCATTTTCTGTGCAACATTTTAACTAAACTATGCCAAAAGTTTCCAAATATTCCTGGAAGTTGAGCACAAAGAAATGTTTTGTCTGAAAATACAACAAAAAGACTGGAGCAATTGGTAAAATATTTTTAAAAATGCGATGGCTGAGATGCATTGTTTGCGTTTTTGTTAAAGCCACTTGTTTCTAAATTCCAGTTTCTTCTTCCTATAACCTGTGTAAAATTCCATTACCCATTGTAATTTGACTGTGATCTCTGCATAATATCATCTTAGATTGATACATCTTTTGGTATGAAACTCTCCATGTGCAGATCACCTCACTCAATATCGTTAAAATAACATTATGCAGTCAAAAGATTCTCCAGCTCTCCTCTTGATCTTGTGGATACTTCCGACTAAGTATTCTTACTTCCAGACCCGTCATTGTTCCAATCCAAATTTTTATCCCTTTTACTTTAATTTTGCCCACTGTGACAGGTGTCAGAGTGTTTAATTCTATCCGGATTGTTTTAATATGTCAGTTTCTCTATGAGTATGAGTCAGTGCATTGATGAGTTAAAAATGTTGCCTCTCTCTACTGGCCACATTAACCAGTTCACACCAGGCTATTTGCAAGCAGTGCACATGCCTAAGACCCATTCTTCAATGCGTTTCCCTGAGCACTTCTCAACCTTTGAACCAAACCATTTTGAACTAATTTTCTACATATTCCTGCATTTCAAAGTTCGATTCCCGGCTTGAGTCACTGTGCGGAGTCTGCGCATTCTCCCCATGTCTACGTGAGTTTCTTCCGGGTGTTCCAGTTTCCTCTCAGTCTGAAAGATGTGCTGGTTAGGTGCATTGGCCATGCTAAATTCTCTCTGTGTATCCGAACAGGTTCCGGAGTATGGCAACTAAGGAATTTTCACAGCAACTTCATTGCAGTGTTGATGTAAACCCACTTGTGACACTAATAAATAAACTCTAAACTTTTCAGTTACTTCATAGTGGACAGTGCGGAAGGTTGTTGCAGGTTACAGAGGGACATAGATAAGCTGCAGAGCTGGGCTGAGAGGTGGCAAATGGAGTTTAATGCGGAAAAGTGTGAGATGATTCACTTTGGAAGGAGTAACAGGATTACAGAGTACTGGGCTAATGGTAAGATACTTGGTAGTGTGGATGATCAGAGAGATCTCGGTGTCCATGTGCATAGATCCCTGGAAGTTGGCACCCAGGTTGATAGGGTTGTTAAGAAGGCGTACGGTGTGTTAGCTTTTATTGGTAGAGGGATTGAGTTTCGGAGCCATGAGGTCATGTTGCAGCTGTACAAAAATCTGGTGCGGCCGCACTTGGAGTATTGCGTACAGTTCTGGTTGCCGCATTATAGGAAGGATGTGGAAGCATTGAAAAGGGTGCAGAGGAGATTTACCAGGATGTTGCTTAGTATGGTGGGAAGGTCTTATGAGGAAAGGCTGAGGGGCTTGAGGTTGTTTTCGTTAGAGAGAAAAAGGTTAAAAGGTGACTTAATAGAGGCATACAAGATGATCAGAGGATTAGATAGGGTGGACAGTGAGAGCCTTTTTCCTCAGATGGTGATGGCTAGCACGAGGGGACATAGCTTTAAATTGAGGGGTGATAGATATAGGATATAGGATGTCAGAGGTAGGTTCTTTACTCAGAGTAGTAAGGGCGTGGAATGCCCTGCCTGCAGCAGTAGTGGACTCGCCAACATTAAGGGCATTTAAATGGTCAGTGGATAAACATATGTATGATATTGGAATAGTGTAGGTTAGATGGGCTTTATATTGGTTTCACAGGTCGGTGCAACATCGAGGGGGCGAAGGGCCTGTACTGCGCTGTAATGTTCTATGTTCACATGTAACTCATATACACACATAAAATGAAATCATAGAAATCATAGAACCCCTACAGTGCAGAAGGAGGCCATTCGGCCCATCGAGTCTGCACCGACCACAATCCCACCCAGGCCCTACCCCCACATATTTCACCCGCTAATCCCTCGAACCCATGCATCTCAGGGGCAATTTAAACCTGGCCAATCAACCTAACCCGCACATCTTTGGACTGTGGGAGGAAACCGGAGCACCCGGAGGAAACCCACGCAAACACGAGGAGAATGTGCAAACTCCACACAGACAGTGACCCAAGTCGGGAATCGAACTCGGGACCCTGGAGCTGTGAAGCAGCAGTGCTAACCACTGTGCTACCGTGCCGCCCCATATACATATATGCAGTGTCGCAAATGTCATGTCACATGTTCTTGACTCTCTTATCAAAAATACTCGAAGTCTTACTTTCTACATGTGGTGCCGATGCCTCGAGTGGTGGCCAGAAGATCAAATTCAGTTCTCTTTAAAAAACATAGAAAAGATAATAACTATGACCAAGAGAAAGTTATTAATGTACTAGCCTCATCTATGCTTACCTCTTGCTAGAATGTACATCAAAACCAGATTGATATATTCCATTTAATACACACAAAATAGGTTATTCTAATTCCCATGTGGGGCTGTGTTTTTCCTGTCCCTCTCCTACCCTCAATTAATTTCCTCCTGAGCGGCGAGGGGTCTGAGGGGGAATGGGGCCTGAGTGGGAGGTCTGCGGGAGAAAGGGGGTCTGAGTGGGGGATCTGAGGTGGCAAGAGTTCTGTGGGGTTTCTGAGAGGGGTGGGGAGCTGAGTGGGGGTGTTGGGTCAGGTCACCCTCATTTCCGTGTGATGTGGTGGGGGGAGAATGTCATTTTTTTGGTGAGGGGTTGGTGATGCTCCCCTGGTCAAGGGGAGGCAGCATTTCATTTTTAGGGGAAGGGGGTCGGTAAATGAGCACATAGATCAGGTCACCATTTAAAAATGATGGTCTGGTTTTGGAACAGCGGGGCAAACTCACGGGTTTGTCCACTATGAATAAATTATCATCTATATGCTGGGAGAAATGTCAAGGGGGCGGGGCCTACTGGGGCAGGGCAAGACCAGGGGTGGGGAAAGACCAGGGGCGGGTTGATCGGTGGGGTGGAGGGAGGATCGGCCGTGCACTTTGCAGTTGCGATCATTGGGGGGTGCACTGCTGCCATTCTGCATAGCGTTCAGTAGGGGGGGACATGTCAATCAGTCCGGCTGGGGATTGATTGTTCTGGCCGGTGCGGGCTTGGATCAATCGGTCCAGCCGGGGGTGGGGTGGGGGCTCACAATTGGCCGCGGGACCCTACGGTAATACAAGGGGGTGCCTGGTTTAGGCCATGTAGGCCAGCTGAAATCAGCAGAGGCTGTGTGACAGGTTCAGAGCAGAGACCTGCAAATATGCAATTGCACCCTCTGCTGCTATAAGATGGCTTTCTGGCGATTTAAGCCTTGCCCACTCCTCGTACAGGCAGAAATCAGATTTCAGGATTTTTTAATGCACTAAGTGCATAAGAGACCAGATTTGGACTCACCGAAAAACAAATCTCTCTCGTTTTCACACTTGTTCTGGACTTAGATTTTTTAAAATAAGATTACCCCCTTAGAATCTTTTTGTCAAGATCACCCCCAAAGCCTTTAGTATGACTAAAATCTCAAGTCTCAAAAAGTTTCCAAAAATTAAAGCAAAATACTACAGATGCTGGATATCTGAAATAAAAACAGAAGATTGATGGTATCATTAACACTTCCTTTTGTCTTACTTCCATGACACTTCTGTCAATCTCTCCTTTGCCCCAACCTCTCCCTGTTCTTCTATCCTTCCCCACCTTCAACCCCCACTTCTCCTACGATATGATTCATTACATTTCTACCGTTCTTCAATTGTGTGAAAGGGTAATTGGGTTCGAAACTTTAGCTCATTCCTCTCCATGGATGTTGCCAGACCTGCTGGGTTCATCCAGCATCTTTTGTTTTTATTTCAAAATTTTCCTTTCTCTTGGGGGCAATTTTGTCAGGAAAAGTTCTTTAAATTTTGCAACAATTTTCTAATCCAAGACCAATCCAATTTAGGGTTGGTCAAAATCACTTCAAGTATCGCAAATTCCAATCAACCTATTGAACATTAAAACTATCTCGATCTCACATGTGTGAATTAGTATCCTGATTAAAATTCCCACATCTTTATCCAAATACCCTGGAATCATGATTTACGTTCCGCATACATGAGGACGGCCTCAACCGGGATCTTGGGTTCATGTCACACTATCTGTAACTCCCACAACTTGCCTGGACTTGCAAAGTCTCACTAGCTGTCCTGTCTGGAGACAATACACATCTCTTTAACCTGTGCTAATGCTCTCTCCACTCACATTGTCTGTACCTTTAAGACTTGATTAGCTGTAAAGACTTGCATTCCAATCATTATTCATTGTTCTGTAAATTGAGTTTGTGTCTTTATATGCCCTGTTTGCTGTTTATGAGCAGATCTCCCACTCACCTGACGAAGGAGCAGCGCTCCGAAAGCTCATGGCGTTTGCTACAAAATAAACCTGTTGGACTTTAACCTGGTGTTGCGAGACTCCTTATCATGATTCAGGCCAGGGACCATGACTCTGGGCTCATAACTTGAAAATTTTAGTTTATTGGTTACACTTCCCTTTTGTTAGCTTTTCAACTTAAAGTAGTGAAACTACTACCACAAAATCACTATTTTGGGAAGAAAGACATTCAAGATTCAAGCACACAAACATCATCCACTCAACAATCAGTTTATTGCACACACAAGCAGAGAAAAATAACGTGTTTTTTTTCTTGTCTTCTCTAAACTTCTGAAGTGCCCGTAATTCAAATTCAGAACCAAGTTAATTCTCAAGAAAAACCTTAACAACAAGCAAATCTGTATATTTGCACACAAAACAAAAGCAATCACACATTTCTCCAGATCCCCAGCTCCTCACCACACCTGCAGTACTCCAAACTTTCCTTCACTGCCCATCAGCTGCCTTCCGTCCCACAGCTCGAAGATTTGAACCCTCTGGAAGAATGTTTGAACTCATGGCGTAGTCCCTGGGAGAAGGTCTGACTCTTGCACAAAGTCCCTGGAACATTGTCTCAATAAGAAGTCTCACAACACCAGGTTAAAGTCCAACAGGTTTATTTGGTAGCACAAGCCACAAGCTTTCAGAGCACTGCCCCTTCATCAGGTGAGTGGCATATAAAGACACGAACTCAATTTACAAAATAATGGTTGGAATGCGAGTCTTTACAGGTAATCAAGTCTTAAAGGTACAGACAATGTGAGTGGAGAGAGGGTTAAGCACAGGTTAAAGAGATGTGTATTGTCTCCAGCCAGGACAGTTAGTGAGATTTTGCAAGCCCAAGCAAGTCATGGGGGTTACAGATGGTGTGACATGAACCCAAGATCCCGGTTGAGGCCGTCTTTATGTGTGCGGAACTTGGCTATCAGTCTCTGCTCAGCGACTCTGCGTCTCCACACACATTGTCTCAACCCATGGCAAAGTCCCTGGAAGAAGATCTGAAACTTGCACAAAGTCCTTGGAAGAAAATTGAAGGCTGAGTGATGTTGCTGCGTGGGAGAACTCCTATCTTCCGAAAGCTCCTTCGCAGAGGAGCCACATGGATGAGGCTACACCCACCCTAGGGTCTAGTAGATGGAGGCCTCTATCTTTTTCTCTTTGGGTGTCCGCAGCTGCAGGTAAGTTCTGGCCTTTGCACGCCATGTGTTCTGAACCAGCATGTTTTCCCACTGGCATTGCAGAAAATTGGGTCCAGGGGCGGGGGAGGATTCCGGTCAGGCCTTCATTTACATCCCATTAGCGAGATGCAAATCAGTTTCGCATCAGCCTGTGGCAGGAATAAAGATTCGCTATGATGGGCAATATCGGAAGTTAACATTTCATGCTAGTGTAAAACTGATTTTTAGACCTCCTGCTGAATTCTCCCTCCCGCCAGCCTCTGATCCTGCCTGCGAGGGAATGGGAGTGTTCCATCCTTAAGCTTTTTCAAAAAATACAAAGAGATATTTATTGCATATATTAATTAAAATTGTCTCAAACATTTCCACTGATGCATTGTAAAGAAAAAGCCCCCTAGCTTAATCTGCCTGATTAACAAATCTAAATGGTTGTTTGTTTCATTCGTTATGATTCAGACTACTTGGCAGTACTCTGTCAGACAGAAGAAAGACTGGCATCCCTTTCAGGCAGATGAAACGCTGGCATCTGTTCACTGTGAAGACAAATTTTCAAACAACAAAAGAGTTTGTGCTTATTGCCGTTCTTGAGGAAGAGCAAATGCCTTGTCGCTACCAGTTAAATGTCAAATGGATATAGAGTTTCCTTTGTTCCCAGATAGTATTCTCATGGGGTGCTGGCACCTCTTACCAGTAGACGTGGAAAAAATACTTACCTTTTTATGACATCAATAAGGCTGCTATGTGCAGATGAAGGATTTGATTGAAGTCTCAGATGAAAGGAACACATCAAGGGTGCACTGTTACAATGGAAAGCTAATTTCATTTAATTTTAACTTTTTTAAAAATGTCTGCACGTGCTGCAGAGATGTATTTACACAAAAAACTAGCACGGGAAATTACTTTTGTTGCACATTTGTATTTAAGAAATGCAAAATGCAGCCCTGAATTAAGATAATTTAGTTGTCCAAAGATGAATCTGTGGTGTCATCAAAAAAGATTACTGCAAGAATGTGACCAGGCAATTTTGTCATGCATGACTTGATGAAAAAACAAATGTCTCCGGTTTGTTGTGTATAAATCTGTAAGGAATAGGCGTATCTCAACCTAGTTAAAGTTCATTCTTCATAATTTGCTGTGGTATTGTTTCTAATGGTGTGTGCCATTAGTTAGGCTTGCTCTTGCATGCTTAGGGTTTTTTCTGTGCAGCCAGTTGCTGGAAGGGTGAGCTGCTAATGGTACAGTGAACTAAATTAGGAATCTGCGATGTAGGCAAACAGGACAAACATCTATGTCCCTCCTGAGCAAATCAGATCAAAGGATTGTGAAATCAACAGCATAAGAGCCGAAAAGGAAGTGTGCATCAGAACTGGCTAATTCAATGTGAGATGCTGTTTTCATGAAGCTACTGGCAGAGCAGTGCAGCTCAATCAGCAACTTTTTGTTAAGTTTAACTTCAACCGTGCATCTGTCCCTCACCAGAAATTACAGTGCCATCTGTGCAAAAATAATGGTGAATGCCATTAGCCTCACCATTACTTTGACAGCAAATTGTGGCTGCCTGTATTCTCAGTTCATATCATTGGTTTAGAAGGCAATTTTGAGGAATTAATATATGTAAGACATAATAAGGGACTTGCATTTATGCAATATTTTTCCTGTCATCAAAGTTTTCTGAAGTTGTCCTTAATCAATCTATTTTGAACTGCAGCTAATGTTGTTCTGGAATCAAGGACTGCAACCCAGTCTCATGGCACAAATGAGAATTGACATGTTAATCTGGTGGTGATAGTTAAGGGATGAATGTTGATCTAGATTTTGGGATAACTAATGCAATATGATATTTTACATTTATTTGAAAAGTAGATATGGTCACCTTTTGTTACAATCCCAGTTGATATTATGATTGGACGGGAAAATCCCAGAATGGAACCCTGGCTCAAAAGTGTACAACTTTCTTTTTTAGAAAATGTGAAGGAACAGTTTTAACAAAAATTAGTTTTAACACCAAGAAACAAAACATTTATTAAACATGAAAAGTTGGATTATGATACAATACTCCTTTACTCCCCCCTTAGTCTCACAAATATATACAGATTTTGAGGTTAATATGGGTTACAAAGTATATCCTGAGCTACAATGGTCTCAGTAACACAAAGTTCCTTTAAACACACAAGCTGACTGTGGTCAAACACATTCTCCACTCTGAACCCAAGTCAATGCTGTGGATTTCTCCTCAAAAACTCCCAGATGATTATCACATAAGAGTTTCCAAACTCCAGTTCCAAAAAACATGCTTAAAATTTTCTTTCACAACAATGCTTCCCATCACTGGTTTGCATTCCGAAATCCTGTCCAGGTTTTCCAAATTATTCTTTCAAACAAAGCTTCTGCTCCACTTTGAACAAAGAATCAACATCCAGGTTTTAGAACTCCCGCTTCAGGATTTCTTTGTCTTAACTGTTGTACAAATTGTTCACAATTGCTTTCATTCTTGGTTCCCAGACTCTATTATTTACCTCTGAATCAGCTCTCCCACTTTAACGCTAGTTACTGCAGCTTGCTCTTTCACTTCCAACATTTCATTCACTTTTCCCCTGAATTCTCCCAAAAAAGACATGCTTCTGCTTGGTCTTTGTTTTTTTAACTTCAGTCTTCTTAAGACATTTTTTCTGTCCAAATCCTTGGTTATCTGGACTGTATCTGGTTAACATGGGTTACAAAGTATATCCTGAGCTACAATGGTCTCAGTAACACAAAGTTCCTTTAAACACACAGGTTTTCCAAATTATTCTTTCAAACAAAGCTTCTGCTCCACTTTGAACAAAGAATCAACATCCAGGTTTTAGAACTCCCGCTTCAGGATTTCTTTGTCTTAACTGTTGTACAAATTGTTCACAATTTGCAGCTTCCTTGTCCTGCCAAGATTGTTTTCCTGGCAGAGTTGAGAGATGTTTACTCCCCAGTATCCTATCTTCAACTGCAAATAAATTCAGCTAAAATTGAACTCAAAAAGCCTTTCCACCTCAGAAAAGGCCCCCAGTTGTTAAGCAATAGTCACATGCTTCTGCTAGCTTTTATTTATTCTTTACGCCATAACTCTCTCTAAACACAGTCGAAGCACAATTGGAACTGAAACAACTTCCACACATACAAACTCCTTTGTCCAGCATGCATCTAACTATAGAGTTTACCCTTCCTTATACATTAAATTAAACCCACTTAAAACGATACCTTATTTCTAACATTTACCAATATGTTATATATTTAAAAGGTTTGCAGGTTGCTTTAAGAGCTGATCACATGATTTGATGTGATGTCATGAGGGTGGTTGCAGAGGCTGCCATTTTACTTTCAGTTTTGTATTCTGTGCGATGCAGAGAACATCTCTTTCAATAAAACCTATTGTGCAGTGGTTGAATCTACGTATGCAAACTGTGCTCTTTTCTTTTTGCTAAAACCCACAACTCCCAACATAGGACACTACAAAAAGAAAATTGGCAATGAGTCAGGATTTTGTTTCATCGAGAACATCAAGAAAAGATCTGGGGCGGAATTTTCCCATCCCACCCGCCACGGAAATTGTAACGGGGGGGGGGGGGGGGGGGCGGGGGGGAACCATGAAAAAGTCTGTTCACATTGGGCGCGATTTTCCGATCTTGGGATGAGCATGGCCAGAAAATCCTGCCCCATAAGTAGGAAGAAAAGTTTGGTCCTCACACTATGAATCTTAGAAGACTGGGGAAAAAAAAATCAACAACAGGATTAAAGTGCCAGAAAAGGGTTTTTTTTCCTAATCGGAGAAGGGTGAGATTCCAGGCAGTATCTGGCATTTTTAAAAAGAAGGAAATCTCTGATGTATGGCTGGGGCTGTTTGAAAAAATAATACATCAAGTCAACAGTCTCCAGATTAAAAAGGGGAGCACTGGGAAGACAGTAAAAAAAAATACTGATCAGTCTCAAGTCACTGGTGCCTGCAAGAGAAATGGTTGGTCAATTAGGATCCATGGGGCTTTTCAATGAAGAAAATGAATTGTTGGGTTCCTATGCAGAGCGGTTTCAGTACTTTGTATTTGATTTGATTTGATTTATTATTGTCACATGTATTGGCATACAATGAAAAGTATTGTTTCTTGCGCGCTATACAGACAAAACAGACTGTACATAAAGTACTTAGAGGAGAAGGAAAGGAGAGGGTGTAGAATATTGTGTTACAGGCATAGCAAGGGTGTAGAGAAAGATCAACTTAATATAAGGTAGGTCCAAGAAGAAGTTGTTCTTGAGTCAGCTGGTATATGACTTTTGTATTTTTCCCGTCGGAAGAAGGTGGAAGAAAGTATGTCCGGTGTGCATTGTATAAGCTAACCCCAAATATAGTTAGGACATTACACAATACAAATATAAATCCTTTAAAAGTACCTTTGTTTTCCTAACAGCTTTAACACCTTCACAATAGATATCATCCCTGATAATCACATTGCTCTCAGGGTTCAAGGCTTAAGGTTTCAATCCATAACCTTCCAACTTTGGTAAAATTCCTTCTATCTGAGTCAAGCAGTTAGCGAGGCACTGTGGCACAGTGGTTAGCACTGTTGACTCACAGCGCCAGGGACCTGGGTTCAATTCTGGCCTGGGTGACTATGAGGAGCATAGGAATTAGGAGCAGAAGTAGGCAATTCAGCCCTTCGAGCATGCTCCACCATGCAATCAGATTATGTGGGCGGCACAGTAGCACAGGTGGGCGGCACGGTAGCACAGTGGTTAGCACTGCTGCTTCACAGCTCCAGGGACCTGGGTTCGATTCCCGGCTTGGGTCACTGTCTGTGTGGAGTTTGCACATTCTCCTCGTGTCTGCGTGGATTTTCTCCGGGTGCTCCGGTTTCTTCCCACAGTCCAAAGATGTGCGGGTTAGGTTGATTGGCCTTGCTAAAATTGCCCCGTAGTGTCCTGAGATGTGTAGGTTAGAGGGATTAGTGGTTAAATATGTAGGGATATGGGGGTAGGGCCTGGGTGGGATTGTGGTCGGTGCAGACTCGATGGGCCAATTGGCCTCTTTCTGCACTGTAGGGTTTCTATGATTTCTATATTATTGGTTTTGGTATACTACTTACAGGTCACTTGATCTTCAACAATATCTTATAATTGCAAAGTTCATATTTGAGGTGTTAATATTTTGTTTTTATCAGAATTTCTATAAAATCTTCCTCAATCCCTCGCAAATCATCCAACTTCCAATCACCATAACTAGTGATAGATGAGTACAGAAAGTTTTAGTATTGTTTTAAAATCCAAATATTTGGAACTTATTACAACATTTGACGTTACTGGATGCAGCCAACATCTCTCAAGTTTTCTCTCCAGCATCTAATGTCTACTGAAAGAACTTTTGAGATCCACCACTCCTTTATCCTTTCACCTTGGCAACATAAAATAAAAACAAAAATGGTAACTTTGAATCAACAAACATTCACAATTGAGAAATGGAGCTGTGGTCGGTAGTGTTCTAATATTGAAGTTTTTAGAACATTAATGCATAATCTTTTCTACTGAATGAACATAGTGTCCTGGTACTTCTTGAATGTGTTGCATATGCTGGAGTTCATCCTGTAAGGAAAAACAGTAGTTAAAAAGTTTATTTATTAGTGTTACAAGTAGGCTTATATTAACACTGCAATGAAGTTACTGTGAAAATCCCCTAGTCGTCACACTATGGCAACTGTTCTGCTTAAACTTGCCTCTTTTTTACAACTCTGTCCAATTTGCATTACAAACATACGTTCCCACGCTAATTTATGTAGGTTTGCCTTTTTTTTGTATGTCACCAATGTGAAACATTACAGGACCATAATTAGTTTTGTAATTCTGTGCTCTTCAAGATCAGAAATATTAGTCTTGATTAATTGTGGGCAGCCAGTCTCAGTACTCCCCCAGTAGATGTAGCAAAGTTAGCTCTTTCAACTCTGTGTCAATAAATTGTCTCAGCACCACCTCAGAAGACCACCCCTTGCTGTATGAATGTGTTATGTTTCTTGTTATTCAGCCATACATCCTCTGGTCTCAGTAATATCGGCAAGTTAATTTCATGGTAAATTAGGACAGTTTTACACAGCCTTCTTGGAACTTCATGTTGGATTCTTGCACCTATTGTGCCTTCAAGATAAGAGTCACTTACTGGACAATCCTGACTTATTTCTCTAGGCACTTCAAGACTTTTTGTCAGCTTGGTGTCCCATGATATGCTTACAACTCAAGTTTGTAGAGTAACTTAACAGCATTAATTTAGTTATATGACTGACTTTGAAACCAAAGTTGTGAGGCAAAAGTCCACACCACTAACATGAACCAGTGGGATTTTCCTGCTGTTCCCAAGAGCAGAAGGTGCAAACAACAGGAAACCTCGTTGACAGTGGCGAGATCAGAAGATCCTGCTGCTGGCCAATGGCGGGCCACCTCTGATGCTTCAATACACACTGCAGGGGAGGGGGGAATTCTGCCCATTATGTTTGTAAATGAACTGCAGCACTTCAAGAAGGCAGCTCGCCACCACCTTCTCAAGGGAAATTAAGGATAAGCAGCAAATGTTGGCTTTGCCAGCGGCACCCACATCTTTTGAGAGAAAATAAGAAATTCTGGACCACCCGTATAAAGTAAGATTGAACCAAACAAGTATATATTTTTCTTTTACCTTCTCATGTTTGTTACACTAGTCTAATATGGAGCCTTGTTGGCAAGATGACTGAAATACATTTGATGCAAAATTGGAACTGTCAAATTACATTTTAAAATACATATTCCAGCCTACCCTGTGTTTTGTATCTGTCGTGGAACCATTGTAAGAGAGTTTTTAGGTTTGTGAAATAAGATTCAGCAGCCAGAAACCAAGAGTTGTTTTAGTCAATAATCTTGCACTGCTAAGCAAGTAAATGAAAAGGTGTAATATTTTTGAAATGTTAATATGCTAACTTTTAAAATTTATTTTGTATCTAATCAACTATGCCTTCAGAACTTGAGTAATATTCATGTTGTTGGACATTTTTTAATGGCTACTTCTCATGCTTCAGAATTTTGGACTGCTTCATGGAATTCAGAGTAACAAGCCGAAAAAGGAGACCTTGGTTTGAATGTCAGTTGAAGATAGTATTTAAGTCTAGAACTACTTGTCTTCAACTTGTCTGTAATAATTGACTGTCTTTTAAATAAATTCTTCGACCAAATAGGCACCTGGAGTTCTGCCACTTCTTGGATATGTTGTACATGCTGGAGTTCACGCTGCAAAACAGAATGCATAACGTTGGGTCAAAAAACTTGGAAAAGTTTTCTCTCCAGCTGGGAAGATTTCCTAAGGTCGCAATTTTTATTGCAATGTAAATTAACATACATTTTTTTAGACCAATTACATTTTAACTAGAAACATTGAGCCTAAGAAACATTTACACCATATTTTCAATGTTTCTAACATACAGCAACAAAGGAAATGTTCCAAGTTAGAACAGTTTGAATTTTACTAAAAATCTACAGTAAAGTTTACTAAAAGGAAATATGTAAATTCATACCATTTAAAAATAGTGCAAAATTTAAAACTATACAGAAATGAATAAGCATTTGCTGTGAAGTGTCAGATAGCAGCCAGTTTCCCAATTTTTCCTCTGTTCGTCTACACAGAGTTGACCTTGTTTATAAGCTCCATGAGTGACATGGCACCAATTGGATCTTACTGTTTGTGGGAGTCACTACTTGATTGAGACATGTTATTGCAGGAGAAAGAGAATATCCCGATTAGCCTCAAGTCTCCTTCTAGTGGCCAGTTAATGAAGAACATAAGCACCATTGTGGCCTGGCTGCTTTCTGAATGGTGTGCCTCACTAGTGAGTGAATGGGACTTCTTTTTTAATATGCTCTTGGGATATGGGTGGCATGGGCAAGGCAGCATTTAGTGTCTCTACCTGGCATTAACAGACATTCCTGTACAGTGTAATTGGAGCTGCATGTAGGTTAGACGAGGTCGAGGTGCAGGTTATTTTCCATTAGTGATCCAGTTGGTGTTTTTATGATAAAAGTCCGACTTACTGAATTCTACAATATGCAATGGTGGTATTTAATTTCCACCATTGTTGCTAGCCAGAGGTTTAACTACTAGATGACCAGAGTCAAAACAGGATGAATAGAATACATGTACAAATGAAAGTTGTGTTTTTAGAAAAAGGATAGTGGTCAGCAAGCTTGTGGGTTTGGATGATATTAAAAATGCTAAGAATACAATTCATGTCATTTGTGCTTGACCTATGAACCCAAATGCCTTGCAAGCCCATTCCTCCGAGCTCTTATTCTATAGTGCATATCCTAGATATTGCTGTTTAATATGATTGCCAAAAATGGCAAGACTATGAAATGTAATGAACCTGTGGCTGGAGGATTCTCGCTTGAGCCTCGGACCTCATCCACGGCTGGCGCCGCTGTAGTGAATTGAGTTTCCGCTGAGTACCAAATTCTCCATTCTCACTAGCAGCGGGGCGGGTACGGACGAGGTCGGAGAATCTGATCTCGTCCTTGCCCGCCCCGCTGCCAGCGAGAACGGAGAATCTCAGCCACAGGCGAGATCACAGGTTTTTGGCAATTATCTTTCATGCTGCAGTTCTTCATATGATGAAGAAAAACATCTTCAAACTCACCTTGTAACAGTTGTAATGAGATAGTCAACAGAAGCTGAAGTATTTTAAATAGATCTGTAAGGATTTTTGAAGCCTTGCTATTTCAATCCTTTGTAGATTTCTGCAGTAAATTGATAGTTGAGAATCGTGCAGTATGACCTTCACTGGAGATTATTAAAGGTACCTGCTGTGTTGTTATTACAGATTCACAGCAATGCAATCACAGCTGTTTATTGAGCATTTATATTCTAGTTGAATTAATATTAAGAATGACTTTAATCTCTTAAAGAAGCACACTTCGAGGCACTTGATAAAAGCACACAATCTGGTGCGATGCACTTCTATGCAAATAGCAACCATATGGACTCCTACCAATGAAATCATTGTTATCTCATTTTCTTTGAAGCCACCCTCTAATTGATGGTTAATTAACTGACGATTTCCAAGTTGTTCCTGGTACAATTCCTTATATCAAAGACCTTCACAATCCATCAGCTCACCTTTGTGAATTATTCCACAGCTCCCCAGCTTCCTTCAGCTTAACACCCGCAGTGATGTTTAGTTCCACATCTCAATGAAATAGATGAATTATTGTATCTTGTATTATAAATATCTAGCTCATGATTCATAGTAATATGTTGGAGGTAATTTTTAGTCCTAGGAAGATTAAAGCTTAATCGTAGAAAACAGGATATTGCAACTAAAGCAGCTTGAAGACTATTACAGTTGGGCCATGTTAACTTCAGGGATTTACAGTTAGAAAGGTAAGATCGTAAAACAGCAGGTGGGCTTACTTAGCTGGAGAATTGGGGACGAGGCGTCCACACTGCTTGCAAAGAAATGCAGTCCAGGGAGTTGTTTTATTTTGGAAGTTAAAGCTACAATGAATTTAAAAGCATCCAGTGAGCCCTGGAAGCCTGTGTTGTCATGGAGCTGGGTGGAGTTTAAGAAGGTTCTATGGTTTCAATGTACCTGTGTGTTTGCTGGGGAAGTGAGTGTTCTGCAGCAGAAGGGAAGACCATACTGAAAAGATGCTACTGTTAGCAGGCTCCATGCAGCGAATGTGTTGCTGTTAGCTGATTAGTTGGGGGCTCAGGTAAAGTCACACAGGCTGGTTGATAGCACTGTACAGCTAGGGCTCAGGAGAAGTCCTGGGGAGTTGAGAAGTTGGCAAAAGGTAACAAGTTCCCTGTTGGAAAGGGTTAGGGCTCAGAAGAAGCCCTGGGATCCATTTGTAGATTGGTGTAGATGGGGAGATTGGAGGTTGGTAAAATCCAGGGACATTTCTAGCCCAATGAAGCTAGCCAGCTCTTAAAGAGGAGAAATTATGCCACTAAGCAGAGGCTGGAATGCAAACTTGGAAATCCAGGTGAATGGAGTTTTGCAAGATGAGGTTGAGGAAATATGATTGAAAGCCTGGGAAGAGTGCAGTCATTGAGGCATTCTGAGTTAGAATGATTTTGAGAGAATTCAGAGCTTTGGGCTGGAATTCTCTGACCTTGCCTGCAGTTGGGATTCTTCAGTCCCATGCTATGAATGGAGATTTAGCTAAGTGCCAAATTCACTATTCCCGCTGGCAACAGTAGTGCGGTGTGCAAGTCTGGAGAATTCCGGCCTTGTGAAAAGTTAGGAGTCCCTCTTAACGGGGAGGGAGTTTCAACGAGATTAGTTGACTCAGTATTTACTGATATCAGGGTTGTTGCTGAGTAATATGTGGGATCTTGATTGCATTTGCTGTTTATTTCACAGTGTGGTGTGTTTGATCACAGTTGCCTGTTAATTCACATGTACCTCATTACCTCTGAGTTGCCCTTGAGAAGGTGGTGGTGAGCTACCCTCTTGAACCACTTCAGTCCCTCTGGTGTTGATACACCCATGGTACCAGTAGGAAGGGAGTTTCAGGTTTTTGACTCAACAACAGTGATATAGTTCCACGTCAGGATGGTGTGTGGCTTTGAGGGGCATTTGGCAGGGGGTGGTGATCCCATGTGCCTGTTCTTCATGTCATTCTGGTGGATAGAGGTGAGAATTTTGCAGGAGGTTTGGCAAATTGCAGTAGCGCAACTTACAGATGGTGGTACAATAGCTGTCACTGTGTGCCAGTGGTGATGGAAGATGTCACTGACAGTGCTATCAAGTGGCACTTATGCAACAATTATCTGCTCAGTGATACTCAGCTTAGGTTCTGCCAAGTACATTCAGCTCCAGACATCATTGTAGCCATAGTCTGGGTTGCATCATTTATTTGGCACTTCTTGCAAATATTTCAATCTTGTTTTTTGCATTGTTGTGTTGGACTCCTCCCATCATTGAGGATAAGCATATTTATGGAACATCCTCCTCTAGTTAGTTGTTTAACTGTCCACCACCATGCATAACTGTATGTGGTAGGACTGTAGAGCTTTGATTTGATCACTTTGCTTTGTATGTTGCATGCTGCTTTTGCTATTTAGCATGCATGTAGTCCTATGTTGTAATTTTATTAGGGTGGGCGCTTCATCTTTATGCACGCTTGGTGCTACTCTTGCATTCCTCATTGAACTAGGGTTGATCCCTGATCTAACATCAACAAAACAAAGGAGATTGTCATCGACTTCAGGAAGCATAGAGAGAACATGCCCCTGTCTACATCAATGGGGACGAAATATAAAGGGTCGAGAGCTTAATGTTTTTAGGTGTCCAGATCATTAACAACCTGACGTGGTCCCCCCATGCCGACACTATAGGCCCGATTTTGCATTGCACGCATTTTTGGGCGCGAAAACTTGGTAAAGTCGAGCGTAAGGCGAGTAGCACGATCTG
This sequence comes from Mustelus asterias, assembly GCF_964213995.1. Taxonomy (NCBI): domain Eukaryota; kingdom Metazoa; phylum Chordata; class Chondrichthyes; order Carcharhiniformes; family Triakidae; genus Mustelus; species Mustelus asterias. The sequence continues at coordinate 21,199,422 of NC_135827.1, read as the reverse complement.
CACCCACCTCCGCACCAGTTCCTCCATTACCAAGGCCCAAAAATGGCCGCGATCGGGACCATGCCTGAAATGGGCATGACGGCCATTTAAATGCATTTGCATGCAAATAAGTTGACTTAATGGGCTGCACGCCCAACTTTACCAGCACTTCCCCCTTTGCCAAGACGTTCGCCCATCCAGAATCAGCGTGAATCGGCACAAAATAGACATGCTCCACAAAAGTACAATTTGGGCACTCCAGTTAGTGAGGGGGTAGGTGCCTAGCGTTCGACGGCTCTCTGCTTGAGATTGGTGGGGGGTGGAGTGAGGGGAGGGGGTCCGCTACCAGTCTGCCTGAGATAAGTGAGGGGGAAGGGGGTATCCGCTGCCACTCTGCCTGAGATCAAGGGGGGAAGGGTGGGAGGGGCCTGCGATCGGTCTGGGTGGTGGGGGGATAAGGGGGTAGCAATGTTGTGGGGGGTGGGGCAATGTCTGTGGGGGCCAGGGGGAGGCATTATCTGGGCCGGGAGGGATGTGGCAGTGGAGCAGCATTCTATCAGTTTTTTTCTGTGCATGCGCAGTTGGAGGCGCCGATCGGAGCTGCAAGGTTTCAGGCATGTTAAGCCCCGCCCACAGGCTTCTGCAGCACGATTCAGAATCGCTGATACTTTTGCAGGCAGAGTGTGTATGGGGGTGTCTGAGATCGGGTCTAAAAGTTGGATCTGAAACACTCCCAGATTCAAGTCCACCCAGCACTTAGAATCAAAATGGTAAAATAGGGCCCGAAAGTTAAAAAAGTCCACCAACGCCTCTACTTTCTCAGAAGACTAAGGAAATTTGGCATGTCAGCTACGACTCTCACCAACCTTTACAGATGCACCATAGAAAATATTCTTTCTGGTTGTATCACAGTTTGGTATGCCTCCTGCTCTGCCCAAGGTCGCAAGAAACTACAAAAGGTTGTGAATGTAGCCCAATCCATCACACAAACCAGCCTCCCATCCATTGACTCTGTCTACACTTCCTGCTGCCTCGGCAGAACAGCCAGCATAATTAAGGACCCCACACATCCCGGACATTCTCTCTTCCACCTTCTTCTGTCGGGAAAAAGATACAAAAGTCTGAGGTCACGTACCAACCGACTCAAGAACAGCTTCTTCCCTGCTGCCGTCAGACTTTTGAATGGACTTACCTCGTATTAAGCTGATCTTTCTCTACACCCTAGCTATGACTGTATCACTACATTCTGTTCTCTCGCGTTTCCTTCTTTATGAACGGTATGCTTTGTAAAGTGCACAAGAAACAATACTTTTTACTGTATGCTAATGCATGCGACAATAATAAATCAAATCAAAAGAATGAGGAATATGCTGTGGCCATGAGATTACACAGTGCGATTGAATACAATTCTGTTAATGACTAACAGCACCTGTATGTGGTTCCAGTGCCATTTTACAGAACTGACCCTTAATGTCCTCTTAAGTGACTTGACAAGCCACTCAGCCACAAAACCAATTATCAGGAAAGAAGAATAAGGTCAGCACCTTCAGCACCAGCTGTTGTTTAAGGAGATATTCAATTCCTCCCAACTAAAATATATTCCAGAGAGAAAGAACAATTCTAAGAGGGGGAAAGAAACATCCATAGCTAAGTAAGGAAGTTAAAGACAACACAAAGACAAAAACTAAGGAGTATCATATGCAAAATCATTTGGCAGACTAGAAGATTGGGAAACTTTTAAAGATCAACAACAAGTTACTAAAAAAATAATAAAAAGAACAAGGATAAATTATGGTAGAAAACTAGCACAAAATATAAAAAAAAGATAGCAAAAGTTTCTATAAGTATATAAAAGGGAAAAGAGTGGCTAAAGTGAATGTTTTGGTCCCTTGAGAGATGAGACACGGGAGTTAATAGTGGGGAACACAGAAATGGTGGAAAAAACATTTTGATAGCACAATGTCTCAAATCACTGCACAGCTAATGTAGTAATGTTGTAATGTAGCAAACACGGCAGCCAATTTGTACACAGCAAGATCACATAAACAGCAATGAGATAATGACCAAATAATCTACTTTCAGCGATGTTATTTGAGGCATAAATATTGACAAGGTCACCGGGAGAATTGTCCTGTTCTCCTTCAAAATAGCACCAAAGGGTTCTTTGTGTTCACCTGAGAGGACAGGCAGGGCTTAGTCCAATGGATAACATCTCTAACAATGCAGCACAACACTAAAGTATCAAACGTGATTATGCGCTCAACACTTTCAAATGGGACTTCAACCTGCAACATTCTGGCTCAGATGAGAGTGGAACTACTGAGCTTAGGCTGACCTGGGGTATTGTGCTGTAATGTGACTTAACTACAGACTCTGTTTGCCTTCACCTTTATTTTATCATCACTTAACTCCTGCAGAAAGGAGGGAAAATACATTAAAATATTCATCACATTGGTTCTCCCTCCTCTGTGTGGGGGTTTTATAGGATTAGCTAAGAACGACACACCTTGCCTCTTAACTTGACTTCTCATTGCATTCTTTATAGAAAATCCAAAAATTCTTTTGACTACAAATTTAAAACCCTTACAATCAAGAATTTATGACACAAATTCTAAATTCTTCAGGACAAAGCTAGTGAAATAAGATTAAACATGAAGTTTATTCAACAGAGGGAAATAAAAATGGAAACATTTAGGTCTCCAGAATAGATTATGCACAATGTTCATTTAGGCTTACAATATTCTGAGTGGGAGTTTTTCTGTCAGTATCAAAATATCTAGAGGGTGGGATTTTCTGGCTTGACCCACCATCACGATTAACCAGTCCTGCCAAAAGTTAATGGGGCGATCTTAGCAAAAAAATTCTAAGTGCCAAACGAGCATGAAAACGGGAGAAATTCATGCCGTTTTTTGGGCGACTTAAAAATCGAATCATATCTGAATCTGTCAAAACAACGAGGCCAAACTGGTTTCTCGCCAGCAGGGGCAGTGGGCGGGGCCTATCTCACCCGAAAGCCGGCTGGACAGCAGTGACAGATTTGAGATCTGTCACTGCCTACCCCAGCTATAGCTGGCCTTCTGGCTGTTCCAGCCCAATGCTACGGTGGGGCTCCATGGCCAATTGTCCCCGGCCTGGGCCCATCAGCACCCCCCCCACGCCCGGGTATCGATCACTGTTGCAGAGTGGCAGCGGTCCCCTCCCGAATGGCCTACTCCCCCATCAGACCCCACCCCTTGGCAGTGTCAGGGTGCCCAATGGGCATTGCCAGTGTGCCAGAGTAGTAGTGCCAGGGTTCCTGGTGGGCAGTGCCAGGTCCCAGGCTGGCACTGCCAGGCTGCCACTGCCAGAGGGGCACCCTGTCTGCCCCCAACCTCCCAAGGGCTCTCAATGGCTTCCGATCCTACCATGTCTGGTCCCCGTTGAGAGGGACCAGATGTGATCCTCACCAGAGAGAATCTTCATCAGCCCGGACCATTACGTCCTGGGCTCACTTGTAATATTTAAATGTGATTAACATAGTCTTTAAATATTACAATCAGCCTCACGCCCTTTTCAGGCATGAGGCTGATCTCGGTGGAAAATTTGGAAGACCATGGTCCACCTTGGCATGGCTTTTAGATGATGGTGACAATGTTCTTGAGTCCATGTGCAGTTTTATGCAGGTGTGTAGTAAACTTCACGAGCATATAAACCAGTGAATTAAAGAAAATAGCACCTCCAGGTACAATCCAGTGTAGATCTTGGAATCCAAACAAAATGAAACACATCAGCTGGATTAAATGGGCTACGAAGAAATAGTGAAACAATCCTCAATTGTTCGATGAATATTTGAGAACAACTGGAATGTAAGGAGGTAAACTGGAGAGAATAGAATTGGTTAGCCCTAAATAATGACGTTGTCAGATGCAAACATTGTTTTACGTGAAGTATTGTTTACCAAGAATAGGCTAAGAAAACTGGCTCAAATAGAAGCCAGTGCCTTTAGTGTTGGCGCATTTTATAAAATCCAAGTATAACAGAATTCCTACAGTGCAGAAGAAGCTATTTGGCCCATCGAGTCTTCACCGACTCTCTGACGGAGCATCTTACCCAGGCATCTACCCTGCACTATCCCTGTAACACCACACATTTACCATGGCTAATCCATCTAACCTACACATCTTGGGACACTAAGGGGCAATTTAGCATGGCCAATTCACCTAACCGGCACATCTTTGGACTGTGGGAGAAATCCAGAGCACCCGGAGGAAACCCACACAGACATGGGGAGAACGTGCAAACTGTACACAGACAGTGACCCAAGGCCAGAATCAAACCCGGGTCCCTGGCGCTGTGAGGCAGCGGCGCTAACCACTGTGTGTGTGATGCAATGGGAAACTGAGGCTTGACCACTACAACAGATTCCACTGTGGAATCTGAGGAAAAGGAGCATTATGAATGTGAAGCCAGTTTGCTGTTCTCAGTGCCGGATGTGGGAGGTCGTGGAGTCTCCTAGCCTCCCAGAAGTGCATATCTGCACTGGGTGCGTCGAGCTGCGGCTCCTAAGGGACCGAGTTAGGGAACTGGAGCTGCAGCTTGAGGACATTCGTCTGGTCAGGGAAAACGAGGAGGTGATAGATAGGAGTTATAGGCAGGTGGTCACACCGGGGCCACAAGAGGCAGGCAAGTGGGTCACAGTCAGGAAAGAGAAAAGTCAGGTGGTAGAGAGTACCCCAGTGGTTGTGCCCCTTAAAAATAAGTACTCTTGTTTGAGTACTGTTGGGGTGGACAGCCCACCTGGTGGAAGCAGCAGTGGTCGTGCCTCTGGCGTGGAGTCCAGCCTTGTAGCACAGAAGGGCAAGGAAAGGAGGAGGAAGGCAGTGGTGATAGGGGACTCTACAGTGAGGGGGTCAGACAGGCGTTTTTGTGGAGGAAGTCGAGAAACGCAGATGGTGGTTTGCCTCCCTGGTGCCGGGATCAGGGATGTTTCTGACCGTATCCAGGAAATCCTGAAGTGGGAGGGAGAGGAGCCAGAGGTCATGGTGCATACTGGTACCACTGACATAGGCAGGAAAGGGGAAGGGGTTATGAAAGGAGAATATAGGAAGTTAGGTAGGGAGTTAAGAAGAAGGAACGCAAAGGTAGTAATCTCGGGATTGCTGCCAGTGCCACGGGACAGTGAGGGAAGGAACGGAATAAGGTGGAGGATAAATGCATGGCTAAGGGATTGGAGCAGGGGTCAGGGATTCAAGTTCCTGGATCATTGGGACCTCTTTAGGGGCAAGTGCGACCTGTACAAAAAGGACGGGTTTCACTTAAATCTCAGGGGGACCAATATCCTGGCGGGAAGGTTTGCTAAGGCTACTAGGGAGTGTTTAAACTAGAATGGTTGGGGGGTGGGAATCAAAATGAGGTGACTGGGAGAGAGGAGCTTAGCTTAAAAATAAAAGGGGCTTGTAGACAGTGTGAGAGGGAGGATAGGCAGGTGACAGAGAAGGGGAGCCCTCAGACCGAAGGGTTGAGATGTGTGTATTTTAACGCAAGGAGTGTAGTGAACAAAATGGATGAGCTTAGAGCGTGGATCACTACTTGGAAGTGTGATGTGGTGGCCATTACAGAGACTTGGTTATCTCAGGGACAGGACTGGATACTTCAAGTGCCGGGTTTCAGATGTTTCAGGAGGGACAGGGAAGGAGGCAAAAGAGGTGGGGGAGTGGCACTGTTGATCAGGGATAGTGTCACGGCTGTAGAAAAGATGGGTGCCACAGAGGGATTGTCTACGGAATCTCTGTGGGTGGAGGTTCACAACAGTAAGGGGTCAATAACTTTACTGGGTGTTTTCTATAGGCCGCCCAGTAGTAGCAGGGATGTGGAGGAGCAGATTGGGAAGCAGATCCTGGAGAGATGTGATAATAACAGAGTGGTCGTGATGGGACATTTTAATTTCCCAAATATCGATTGGAATATCCCTAGGGTAAGGGGTTTAGATGGGGAGGAGTTTGTTAGGTGTGTTCAGGAGGGCTTCCTGACACAATATGTGGATAAGCCTACAAGAGGAGAGGCTGTACTTGATTTGGTATTAGGAAATGAACCTGGGCAGGTGTCAGATCTCTCAGTGGGAGAGCATTTTGGGGATAGTGATCATAACTCTATCTCCTTTACATTAGCATTGGAGAGAGATAGGATCAGTCAAGCTAGGAAAGTGTTTATTTGGGGTAAGGGCAATTATGAGGCTATTAGGCAGGAAATTAGAGGCATAAATTGGAAGGCGATTTTCTCAGGGAAATGTACAGAAGAAATGTGGCAAGTTTTCAAGGAAAATTTGTCTGGAGCTCGACACAGCAACATTCCAATGAGACACGGGAGTTATGGTAGGTCACAGGAACCATGGTGCACGAAAGCTGTAACGAATTTAGTCAAGAAGAAAAGAAAAGCCTACAAAAGGTTCAGGGAGCTAGGTAATGTTAGAAATCTGGAAGAGTATACGACTAGTAGGAAGGAACTTAAGAGGGAAACTAGAAGAGCAAGAAGGGGTCATGAGAAGGCCTTGGCAGACAGGATAAAGGAAAACCCCAAGACATTCTACAAGTATGTGAAGAGCAAGAGGATAAAATGTGAAGGAGTAGGACCTATCAAATGTGACGGTGGGAAAGTCTGTATAGAACCGGTAGAAATGGCAGAGGTACTCAATGAATACTTTGCTTCTGTATTCACAGTGGAAAAGGATCTTGGGAGTTGCAGCGCAGACTTGCAGTGGACTGAGAAGATTGAGCATGTGGACATTAGGAAAAAGGATGTGTTGGAGCTTTTGAAAAGCATCAAGTTAGATAAATCGCCAGGACCGGATGGGATGTACCCCAGGTTACTGTGGGAGGCGAGGGAAGAGATTGCTGAGCCTCTGGCGATGATCTTTGTGTCATTAATGGAGACGGGAGAGGTTCTGGAGGATTGGAGGATTGCGGAGGTGGTTCCGTTATTCAAGAAAGGGAGACGAGATAGCCCGGGAAATTATAGACCAGTGAGTTTAACCTCAGTGGTTGGTAAGTTGATGGAGAAGATACTGAGAGGCAGGATTTATGAACATCTGGAGAGGAATAGTATGATCAGAAATAGCCAGCACGGCTTTGTCCAAGGCAGATCATGCCTTACGAGCCTAATTGAATTTTTTGAAGAAGTAACGAGACACATAGATGAGGGAAGAGCGGTAGATGTAGTTTATATGGATTTCAGCAAGGTGTTTGATAAGGTGCTCCATGCAAGGCTCATTGAGAAAGTGAAGGGGCATGGGATACAAGGGGACATTGCTTTGTGGATTTAGAACTGGCTTGCCCACAGAAGGCAAAGAGTGGTTGTAGATGGGTCTTTTTCAGCATGGAGATCGGTCACCAGTGGAGTGCCCCAGGGATCTGTTCTGGGACCCTTGCTCTTTGTGATTTTTATAAATGACCTGGATGAGGAAGTGGAAGGATGGGTTGGCAAGTTTGCTGATGACACAAAGGTTGGTGGGGTCGTGGATAGTGTAGAGGGATGTCAACAGTTGCAACGAGACATAGATAAGATGCAAGACTGGGCGGAGAAGTGGCAGATGAACTTCAATCCAGATAAGTGTGTGGTGGTTCATTTTGGCAGGTTGAATAGGATGAAAGAATATAATATTAAGGGAAAGACGCTTGGCAGTGTGGAAGATCAGAAGGATCTTGGGGTCCGGGTTCATCGGACACTCAAAGCAGCGTCGCAGGTGGTGGCTGTGGTTAAGAAGGCGTATGGAATACTGGCCTTCATCAATAGAGTAATTGAGTTTAGAAATCAGGAGATAATGCTGCAGCTGTATAGACCCTGGTCAGACCCCACCTGGAGTACTGTGCCCAGTTCTGGTCGCCCCATTACAGAAAGGATGTGGAAGCCATAGAAAGGGTGCAGAGGAGATTTACAAGGATGTTGCCTGGATTAGGAGGCATGCCTTATGAGGATTGGTTGAGAGAGCTAGGTCTTTTCTCCTTGGAGAGGCGAAAGATGAGAGGTGACCTGATAGAGGTGTATAAGATGTTGAGGGGTATTGATAGAGTGGATTCTCAGAGGCTTTTACACAGGGCTGAAATGGTTGCCACAAGAGGTCACAGGTTTAGGGTGTTGGGGAGTAGGTACAGAGGAGATGTTAGGGGTAAGTTTTTCACTCGGAAGGTGGTGGGTGCGTGGAATCGGCTGCCGGTAGTGGTGGTGGAGGCGGATTTGATAGGGTCTTTTAAGAGACTTTTGGATAAGTTCATGGAAGTTAGTAAGATAGAGGGTTATAGGTAAGCCTAGTAGGTAGGGACATGTTCGGCGCAACTTGTGGGCTGAAGGGGCTGTTTGTGCTGTAGCTTTTCTATGTTCTTCTCTATGTTCTAACCTGCTTGTTGGGAACTGGAGCAATTTCTTCGCGTTCACTTAATTAACAGTCACGGAACTTCAAAAAGTAATTCATTGTGCAAAGCTCCAATTCGATTTTCAAGTTTGCTGACGACACCACCGTGGTGGACCAGATCTCAAACAATGATGAGGCAGAGTACAGGAATGAGATAGAGAATCTGGTGAACTGGTGCGGCAACAATAATCTCTCCCTCAATGTCAACAAAATGAAGGAGATTGTCATCGACTTCAGGAAGCGTAAAGGAGAACATGCCCCTGTCTATATCAACAGGGACGAAATAGAAAGGGTCGAGAGCTTCAAGTTTTAAGGTGTCCATGTCACCAACAACCTGTCCTGGTCCCCCATGCCGACACTATAGTTAAGAAAGCTCACCAATGCCTTTACTTCCTCAGAAAACTAAAGAAATTTGGCATGTCAGCTACGACTCTCAACAACTTTTACAGATGCACCATAGAAAGCAATCTTTCTGGTTATCACAGCTTGGTATGGCTTCTGCTCTGCCCAAGACCGCAACGAACTACAAAAGGTCGTGAAAGTAGTCCAATCCATCATGCAAACCAGCCTCCCATCCATTGACTCTGTCTACACTTCCTGCTGCCTTGGCAAAGCAGCCAGCATAATTAAGGACCCCACGCATCCCGGACATTCTCTCTTCCACCTTCTTCCGTTGGGAAAAAGATACAAAAGTCTGAGGTCACGTACCAACCGACTCAAGAACAGCTTCTTCCCTGTTGCTGTCAGACTTTTGAATGGACTTTTACCTTGCATTAAGTTGATCTTTCTCTACACCCTAGCTATGACTGTAACACTACATTCTGCGCTCTCTAGTTTCCTTCTCTATGAAAGGTATGTTTTATCTGAATAGTGCACAAGAAACAATATTTTTCACTGTATGTTAATACATGTGACAATAATAAATCAAATCAAAGATGTTTGAACGTGAAGGGCACTGTATAACCGGAACTATTTCTATTATAAATTTTCCGGTACTTGCTGCAATTTTGAATTTGTGTAAAATCAGCTTTCATTACATGTCTCTTGCTGTCTGGCTTTTAAAGGAGGAGCGCTTCGAAAGCTTGTGATACTAAATAAACCTGTTGGACTTTAACCTGGTGTTGTGAGACTTCTTACTGGCTTTTAAAGTCGTGAACCAAAGGAAACCTAATGCTCTAGCCCCATCTTGTGGTCAGATATACCTGTGCCAATTATTTCTGGAAGAATATAGAGAACATCGTGGTACACTACCACTAAAATTCAATTACATATCAAAATTTTTATAGGCAAAAAATGTTATGACATTTAATAGCAATGTCAACTCTTATGTACATTGTACTATTAAAGGAATGGCGTGATTTGATTTATGGCTTGTATAACCAAAAATATGCAATATTAAAGAAGTAAATGATGTTTACCAATTGATTTCACGTAGAATTTCATTCTCTCATTTCGTTCTTCTCGGATGTTATTATATGTGGTTGCGCTGAGCATGTATTTCCACTCAGCTGTAGTCTGTCCCATCATTATTGTATCTGTCATTTCAGCTAACTCCAGGCTATGATGCAAAAAGAAAGGACCAATTGAATTAGACAATTGGTCTCTGTACTTTCAAGAACGCACATTTTTAAAATCTCTGCCAAGTCAAGATTTGCAAATACATAAATAACTTTGAAGAAGGACCAGTTAACATTGCGGATGAGGCTTATTTGTGTTCAGATCCACCCAGAATTTGAGTCACATTCCGCATGCTAAATCCCAAATGTTAAATCCCAAAATTCTAATATATGGAAACTGTTTTCTCCAATTAGCTTACAAGAATTACAAACGCATCTCTATATCATGACTGTTTCACTACTTTGATCCACTGGAGGATTTGTGTGGGCTGGGGCCGTGACAGGAGAGGGGCCTGGTGGGGGCAGAGAAGGGGGAATCCTTCTTGCTCCTCCCCTCTTCCTTTCCATTTCAGACTTGGGGTCACCCTTAGTTTTAACATTTGGTAGGCAGCTAGACATTGGTGCATGGCTCCTTGCTTCCCCCACAACCCAACAGCCGCTGAGACCTCACCTCATTTGAACAGTGAAGCTCTGAACTTCCGTGTTAAAATCAGAGAAAGAATGGAAACTACTTGACTGTTGGCTGTTTAATGAATCTAATTTCCTGCTGGTAATATTAATCGACAGCAGGAGGATGCCAGGCAGGCAGTCTCTCACACAATTTTACTGCTCGCCACTGTCTCCCACTCACCAAACCCCCCTGCCCCCCCCCGTCTTCTTCATCTTCCTTTGGGGCCAGTAACATCGTGACTATTGGGGTGGAATTTTCAACTGACTGGATTTTCCGCTCCTGCCGAAGTCAATGGACGTTCGAATGGTTCGCCACATTTTCCCACCCCCCCCCCCCCCCCACTCCATGGCTGGGCCATAAAATTGAGCCCTTTGTGTCTAAAGTCAAGATGTAACACTTTGTGTCGTTTAAGTTTTGTGATTGTTCACAGGGCATAATCCCATAATGGCGGCATTCAGAAACTTCAACAGAATCTAGAATTACAAAATTAAATATCTTTGTTGAAATGGGATAAGTCAACACATGGCTGTCAGACAGAAGGCAGAGAGTTGGGATAAAAGGTTCTTTCTCAGAATGGCAACCGGTGACGAGTGGTGTCCCGCAGGGTTCAGTGTTGGGGCCACAGCTGTTCTCTTTATATATTAACGATCTAGATGACGGGACTGGGGGCATTCTGGCCAAGTTTGCCGATGATACAAAGATAGGTGGAGGGGCAGGTAGTATTGAGGAGGTGGGTAGGCTGCAGAAAGATTTAGACAGTTTAGGAGAGTGGTCCAAGAAGTGGCTGATGAAATTCAACGTGGGCAAGTGCGAGGTCGTGCACTTTGGAAAAAAGAATAGAGGCATGGACTATTTTCTAAACGGTGACAAAATTCATAATGCTAAAGTGCAAAGGGATTTGGGAGTCCTAGTCCAGGATTCTCTAAAGGTAAACTTGCAGGTTGAGTCCGTAATTAAGAAAGCAAATGTAATGTTGTCATTTATCTCAAGAGGCTTGGAATACAAAAGCAGGGATGTACTTCTGAGGCTTTATAAAGCACTGGTTAGGCCCCATTTGGAGTACTGTGAGCAATTTTGGGCCCCACACCTCAGGAAGGACATACTGGCACTGGAGCGGGTCCAGCGGAGATTCACACGGATGATCCCAGGAATGGTAGGCCTGACATACGATGAACGTCTGAGGATCGTGGGATTATATTCATTGGAGTTTAGGAGGTTGAGGGGAGATCTGATAGAGACTTACAAGATAATGAACGGCTTAGATAGGATGGACGTAGGGAAGTTGTTTCCATTAGCAGGGGAGACTAGGACGCGGGGGCACAGCCTTAGAATAAAAGGGAGTCACTTTAGAACAGAGATGAGGAGAAATTTCTTCAGCCAGAGAGTGGTAGGTCTGTGGAATTCATTGCCACAGAGGGCTGTGGAAGCCGAGACGTTGAGCGTCTTCAAGACAGAAATTGATAAATTCTTGATTTCTCGAGGAATTAAGGGCTATGGGGAGAGAGCGGGTAAATGGAGTTGAAATCAACCATGATTGAATGGTGGAGTGGACTCGATGGGCCGAATGGCCTTACTTCCGCTCCTATGTCTTATGGTCTTATATTGTCCCTGACCATGGGAAGCAGTTGGAAGCGATCATGAGGTTTTGTGAATATAGAAATTTAGGAGATCTCTGATTTTTTTTTCTATCTTGGGAGTGATGAGCCCCCTGGACCCTCCAGTTGCTGTCTGTTTACCCCTATTTTGTTCAGTTTGTCTTTATTACACCCCGACAGAAATAACTGAGAAATTTAGCAGAACTGATAAATTGTTTAGCGTGTTTTTTAAAGTTTATTTATTAATGTCACAAGTAGGCTTACATTAACACTGCAATGAAGCGAAAATCCCCTAGTCGCCACACTCCGGCACCTGTTCGGGTACACGGAGGGAGAATTTAGCATGGCCAATGCACCTAACCAGCACGTCTTTCAGGCTGTGAGAGGGAACCAGAGCACCCAGGGAAAACCCAAGCAGACACGGGGAGAACGTGCAAACTCCACACAGGCAGCCACCCAAGCCGGGAATTAGACCTGGGTCCCTAGCACTGTAAGGCAGCAGTGCTAACCACTGTGCCGTCATGCCGCCCTATGTTGCATGCTTCTTCTGTCTTTCCTCCCCCTAGTGACTTTTGAAGATGAATTTCTGCTGCTTTGTAAACATGCCTCTTTTTTCCTCACTGTGTTTTTGTTTTTGCTCAGCCAGTATTTTACTATGTTACGCCCTGTTTGTTTTTATATGAAAATGTCAACAGAAAAATTGGCTTGGCTCCCTACTACTAATGAAAGTTACTAACGTATTGCCCAGGATTGAATAAAACAGCTGTTCTGAAATACTCTTATTGTATTTGTTGAGATGATGGTACAAACATCTTCACCGTGTTCAGTGGAAGCCTTTTAAAATGAAAGATGTCACCCCTCAGTTGAATTTCCTGGCTTGGGAGCCCTTTTGCTCCTCTTGGTACTGCCATTTCATAGAATCCCTAAATTGCAGAAGGAGGCCATTCGACCCATTGAGCCTATCCCCAAGTATTTACCCTGCTAATCCCCCTGACACTAAGGGACAATTTAGCATGGCCAATCAACCTAATCTGCACATCTTTGAAGTGTGGGAGGAAACCGGAGCACCCGGAGGAAACCCACGCAGACATGGGGAGACTGTGCAAACTCCACACAGACAGTGACCCGAGGCCGGAATTGAACCCGGGTCCCTGGCGCTGTGAGGCAGCTGTGCTAACCACTGTGCCGCCTGCGTCAGAACCGGAGCAATTATGGGTTATATCTGTCATGTCACTAAATTGTGTGTGTGTGTGCGTGTGCATCCCCCTGCACCCCCCCTCCCCCCGCCCCTGTGACCTTGTGACTAATAAACAAATAACATCACCTCTTGTGAACAATGCTGCTGCTGTTGCCAAATTGCTTATGTCTATGAAATTGGCAGTGGTATTAGTGTGGTCCACCTGGGCAGCACCAATGGCAGGTGTACAGTGGACCTAAAGCTAAATACTTACATATAAAATAATTCTGCTTCAAACTTCTAAATTCATAATTTTAAGAATGTGCATGAACCTTGTTTTCAGCTGAACCTGTCCCCTTTTAAACATCATTTTGGCAAATTCTTATAGTATCCAAGAAAATAATCACAGTTGATCAAAAAGCTGCAGTGTAAGCTAACTACTGGCTTATATATGTGGAAGAAATGTCACTTAAGTACGCTATTTTATTGAGTTATTTTTATCTTGTCATTGCGTAAAACCATAAAAATTTACAGTCTAAGAATGTTTGTATGGTGACAAGCTTACAGCAGTCTGAAATACTAAAACATTGTGAATTGAATATCGAAATATTGTGAAATTCAGTTTACATATTTCACTTTTTTCCTCAGTCTGCCAAAGGTTTGCTAAAATACAACTGAATTCAAAGCATCCCCTCTTCCCAGACCTCTGCCAATGCTATTAGACCGACAGCTAGAAGGCAATTTACCGACTACTTCCCCCCCCCTTCACCCCAAAGCAAAGTACCACAGGTGGAATTTTCCCATTTTTCGACAGCGGACGGCAGAAACAGTGTGGAAGCCGTCGGCTCCAATGGTGGGTTACTCGGTCGTATTGTTCGGTTGATGATCCCACAACATAACAAGCTCTGACTGAGCTCACCCCGCCAGCAACTTAGATTTTTAAAGATCAGGGCTTCCTTTTCAAAGGGCGCCACAAAACAAAAAAAATTAAAAATAGAACACACCCCCTCCCAGAACACCACCCCCAAATAAACCCCCCTTTGAACGATCGCCCCCAGAACACCCAGTGGCAGGAGGCAGTGCTGAGAGCAGTGCCGGGACATGACCCTTCCTCCCCTGAGTGGTACATTCATCTGAACTCCTCTCCTCCCCCGGGTTCTGCTCGCTAATTACATGCTGTGCACGGTGAGAAATCTCACAACACCAGGTTAAAGTCCAGCAGTTTTATTTGGAATCACGAGCTTTCGGAGCGCTGCTCCTTCATCAGGTGAATGTATTCCCCAGTCCAACACCAGCATCTCCACATGCTGTGGGGGATCTATTGCAATTCAGCATGAATGAATCAGCGGGTTTGGGGGGAGGTGGGTATTGTTATAATAAGATGTAAATAGGCTTATTGGAATGGACTTCTCAATGATGAATGTCGGGATTCCTGTTACATCTTTGGTGGGGTGAGAGTGTATGGGGAGAATCTCAACAGGGAATCCCGCCAGCGTAAATCACATTTTGGGCCTCTCGTGGGATTTTCCGCTCCTCCCGTTGATTCCGCTTGCCAAAAACAGGAGTGGAAAATGGAAGATGGGAAATGGTGAGTGATGGAAATCCCCCAAGTCTTTGCATAATCCTTCTCACCACCAAAGGAACTATGATGTGTAGAACAATGTCCTATTGCTTGAAGGACTGAATCAGCAATACCCTTGAGACTGCCTAATTTTCTAATCCATACTCAGATCAGAGGGTCAAGAAGAGACCAAATGGTAAATGAATACAAATATAAAATACAGGCAAGAGGATCACAAAATCTATCCTATCACCATGTCTCAATGTGCATGTCTAGTAAACACTTGTCAAATTTCATCCTAGTTATTTTTAATTAAGTCCTTGCTTCTTCTTTAATGATTTTTCCCACCTATCATTTTATTGAGGTAGCATAGGCTTGCTATATTTCTATATTATGTACAAGATAGGGTGATATAATTGCACCACAGATATTACTTACAAGTGATTTTTGCTATGTTCAAATAGCAAGAGGTTATGAGAGTCACTTCCATTATTGCTGTGTCCTCATAACTGAAGCCAGAAAAATTGAAATGAATGGCAATTGTGGGGGAAATGGAACAACAAACAAATGTTGAATATTTCAGCATCAAAGTTATCTTCTGCCATCAACTAGGATGCTTTAAAGACCTTATTTCACAAAGATATAAATGTCAGTACTGTGTAATTATTTGACTGGACCCACAGTTATGCTGGTCCTGATGTATTTAAAACTATACATCAGAGGAATTAGTGAACATTATTTTTTTTCGTGAATTTTCTACCCTTACCCCTTCCTCTCCGAAGGGTATTGAACAAATTTGGAGTAGATTTTCTCAGTTGGACTTAGCCCAAACGTTTCACGCAGTACCCATTCCTCACTTGTTGGCACAGACAGTGAAGGCTGGCTTTTCGAATCTGGTGAGTATCTACCTGTCTTAATGTGCATTGACTATATTACAGGTAGATTCCTGACAGAATTTGCTCTGACCTTGGGTTACCTATATCAGTTAGAGGGAGGGATATGACTGCGAAAACTGCCAGTATGACATTGGTTGATACTTCTGAAGAAAGAAACAGAATTATTTTGATTTGTTTTTCACCTCTTACCTTGTTAACTTTAATCCATCTCCCAACTCCACGATCTCCCTTATGAAGTCCAGTTTTGGTCCCGTCATTGGTTGGTAGAAATAAAGGCCTGAGAAAGAGTTACAGGAATGGCCACAAGATTGATGCCTACTTCAAAAATAATTAGCTACAACAATAGGTCCAAACAGCTGGGTCATTATGTTTTCATACAATAGCAAACCTCAGAAAGATTTGATTGAAGTATTCAAAATGAGAATGAGATTAGTTTCTGTACATGTAAACATTATTTGTTGTAAATAAGCTAGAGAAATCAAGGGGACATGTGTACACACTTCCTATGCACTAGATTAGCTGGAAGGAGGTTTTATTTGTCCCTAGGCATCAGTGATATGCAGAACAGGTTACCAACTCCTGGATTGGGTGCAGATTCGCTGCAAACATTCAAAAGGAAGCCGGACATCTTCCATAAATAAGGCTGATATCACTGCATATGAAAGGTAGATGGGATGGATAACAAACGTCCTGGCAACTGTTATATCTTGAAATTCATTTTGACCATATTCAGAGTCAAAAAGAATTTTCTCAAAATACAGTGAAGACCCCCCTGAGTTGACATGGGTTTTTTGTGGTAACGTGGGGGTGGTGGAGGGGTGGAGGGGAATGATCCTTTGAGGGCCATATGATCAGTTTGGACCCTATGAAGAGGCTGTGTGGGAAGCCAAACCAATTGGGAGCAAGGACGTGGGTTCTGGAACAGGGAGGAACCACTGTTGGAGCCAGGGAGAAGAGAGAATAGACCTGTATTGTAGTTCTGTCAGACTCTTTTATTTATATATATATATATAGCCGCAACGAGTCACCTTTCACTTTACTACAGTTTTGTTATCTGATTTTTATTTTTTTCCCTGCTCAAGATATTGCAGGTCTGTCAAGCCAAAAATACAAGACAGATTTCTCATTCTATCATTACACTGCAAATGCATGTTCTCTGAAACGGATTATTGTTCTTGTGTTGTGGGATATATGGGGTGACGTTAGTGTACCTTTAAGAGTTGTTTTAAGATCAAATTCTCTGTAGCTCTCAGCTCTCATTGTTGCTGGGCTGACCATAGGAGTCCTCTTATTGCTCCTTCTGTGGTTTAAATGGGTTTTGTAAAATTTTACTCTGGGTTGTTTTATGGCCCTGCATTGTTAGGAAGGAAGGTCATGGGTTCTGGTCAGTTTTTTTTCCTTCCTAGGGAATTCAAGGTTTCATTTTCTGTTTTTGGCTGTTGAGTTTAGTTTTAGAAGGGAGTGGACATCAGACTGAAAGCAGCCTCTCTCTCTCTCTCTCTCTCTCTCCCTGGATTTTGGAAGTTCTGCTGGCTAGCTGAAAGCAAGACTTCTTGCCTTCCTGCAGTAGAAAATCTTCTGTTGGTGGCTCGACCAGAGTCTCTCTGATGTTCTAGGAAGCTGTTCTGTCTTCAAACTGTTCTGAGTCTATCAAGAGAACTGCAACATTCATCCAAAGGACTCAGTTCCAGTATCATGTGAGCATTAATCTTTGCTGTATTAAAGCTGTGGAAGAGTTTTGTTTATGGGATTTGTTTGATTGGAAGATCTCAGATATATTTGTTAATGGTTATACATTATTATGGTTGTTTTGTTTTGTTTGTAGCTGATAACAGTTATTGCTAATACTCTTACCATACATGTTAACTATACCTTAAATAAACTTTGTTTGATAGAAGCTCCCAAATGGGTCATTTGAACCTTACCAGAGGTGAACCATATCATGCCTATCCTAGTCAAATTCAAGGTGCAAAACTCATGATCCAGATGGGCTTCATAAAATACTGTGGAGTTTCTGACCTGAACCATAACAATGGATACATGAAGGCAGATGCTGAAAACTCTGCTGTGATGTTTGTGACAAATGAACATATGTGTTGTGCTGGCTTTCCTTGGCTCTTGCTGAATTTATTTTACTGGAGATGGGAAAGTGGCTATTGACAATTTAGCATTTGGAAGCAACGTTCCAGTTTACAATTCCATGGGAAAGTGTCCCATGTTAGCTTTACCCACCGCCTAGACTCACAAGAATTTAAAATATGTATTTACTCAATGCCCTTGTTACTGAAATCACTTTTTTGCACAACTGAGTTCATTGTATCATTAACGATTTTAGCATTGCTGAAAAAAGAGGCACGTTATCGCTTTTTGTCTTGCTCTCATTTGGACACTTCACTCGACTATAAAAGAAAAATGGTGTCCTGATCACTGCAAGATGAAAAACTTCAACATGTCTCATTTTTTAAGCAATACTCAAGTTCTGTACTACCAAATGACAATTAAACATTTTGTGATCCTCTTGCCTGTATTTTATATTTGTATTCATTTACCATTTGGTCTCTTCTTGACCCTCTGATCTGAGTATGGATTAGAAAATTAGGCAGTCTCAAGGGTTTCAAAAGTCTTTGGCATCACGTCATCCACCAATAGGCCCCTGTCTTGTTCAGAAATCTCGGTTTGCCCCTCGTTTCAACTTAAAATTATTTTTTTCTGACCAGTTTCAGAGAGGTTGAAAGAGATGGAGACTCACATGCCTGGAGGCAAGGGTAATGCCAGGAAACTGCCTAAGGTCCTTTTGTGTCTTATAGTCCACAAACACTCTGTACATTGCTCTGATTTGCATTACATTTTATATCAAAACCGCACACATATTGTGATATCAGATAGGGGTGGCACAGTGGTTAAAACTGCTGCTTCAGAGCGGCAGGAACCTGGGTTCGATTCTCGGCTTGGGTCACTGTCTGTGTGGAGTCAGCACATTCTTCCCGTGTCTGTGTGGGTTTCCTCTGGGTGCTCCGGTTTCCCCCCACAGTCCAAAAATCGTGTTGGTTAGGTGCATTGACCAAGCTAAATTCTCCCTCAGTGTACCCGAACAGGCACCAGAGTGTGGTGACTGGGGGATTTTCACAGTAACTTCATTGCAATGTTAATGTAAGCGTATTGTGACACTAATACATAAATAAAATAAATAAATAGCATTAATTTCAAAGAAGGGCCTTTAAATATTACTATGCTATAATTTTTGAATGACTTTCAAAAATCTGTAAAGCACAGAAGCACGACCATGAGGGAACAATCACTCTTGAAGCATCCCATCATAATTTGAACACTTGACCCTTTATCAAAGCATGAGTTGGCAGCGCTTTTTTCAAGAGTTATGGCAGGGAACAAAGAATATTTAGTCCATTATCCACTACAAATTGTTAATTCAAAGAAAGGGAAAAATTGAGAACGACCTTCCGACTCTTTATAGTTTGATTTGTAGTGTTTTCCAACGCGGAACTGCACCGTTAGATTGTGGAATAAGAATGCATTTTTAGAGAAGAGCGATGAATATAATTAAAGCAATGCCCGCACCAGAGTTCAGTGAAGCCTGTGTAATAATGCATTGGTTTCATAAACTGCAGGCATCAAGGTGGGCTATAGTTAGAGTGCAAGAGAAGTTCAGGTTTGGAACAGCCTGCTCTAAGTTTCATCAGCGACCTGTCATATTTGATTCCCCAATTTACTCACACAGATACAAACAATACCACTGCAGTGTGAGTGATATTGAGTGAGTGAGTTTCATCTTCATTTTGATCGGACATTTATGATGCCATGATGATATTGTTTAATTTCTTTGAATGCACACTGGTTAACATATTTGTATAAAATTCCTTCTGGGGCTATCTTAAGATACCTGTTGTAACCTGCTGAAAATGATAATGGTTGCATTAAAATAGTTCACCAAGTAATATTGCATGAAAATCCTGAGTACAGTGATATCGAATTCCATTGACTTCAGTAGAACTGATTATTGGCCGAAGCATGTAACAAGAAGCTGAAATGATGGCACTACTACCTGACACAAATGCCTACTCCCTTGTGTCGTATCATTGTTACTGTATGGATACATTTTTCTATTTTTTTTTGTTTAAAAAGGGCACCACTGACAATACAACATAATTCGAATCACATTCCAGCTGTTTAACTGAGGAACCCAAGTGGCCAATCTGCACCCACAGGTACAGAACAGTACAGAAGCATAAAAGAGAAGTGAGAATGTGGCATGTGTGAGAATGTATTTTCACTGGAGGTTAAACTGGAGAAGAATTGAGCTAGTATTATACCATGTATGCATTTCATTATTTTTAAACATTAGGAAGCTATTTAATGGAGACAGTCCAGCTAAAACAGAATGCATCTGTATAGAATTAATAAGGCTCCAATTAGACTATTTCTTTTGCAATAGAGTATTATATATATTTGGACCATATTCGCACCAAAAGCAATTAATGTTATGGTGATTAATTCTTTAGGAAGAAGCAATTTCAGAAGAGAATTGAAAATTTTAAGGCTAGCCTTATCCTGCAAAGTTGACTAACAAATTCAATCCCTGGTCAGCTGCAACCTGCTCACTATGAAAGTTAAATGAATTAATTTAATATAATTTGATTTCAACTTTTGAAGAGTTAGAAATGATTTTTATGGAACTTTGTCATTTTGCGATTACATTTGTAGGTCAACTTTGTTGTAAAAGTAAACAAGAATATTATACATGGCCAGGGAAGCAAAGGTTGGATTGACTTTTAAAATATTTTATACTTTGCTGTATTCCAATCATGTAGCAATTGTTCTCCTGTGGCGTTTCTCACAATGAGTCAGAGGTTACGCTATTCCAAGGTGGTAAGGTGCTGGAATTTAGAAGAAGGGGAGAAAGCTCCAGCAGAAAGAATGTGGAGAGAAATTAACATGTGATTTCACCAGGATGTTGCTTTCCTTACTCATTGAAGTTAAACGTGATATAGAAGATTTTGCTGAGCATGTTGTAATTGGCCGGGAAAAAGAAGCAATCACGTAGGGCAGAATTTTCCCATCCCACCCACCACGGGAATCTGACACGGACCATGCAAAGGTCCATTAACCTTGGGCGGGATTCTCCGGCTTTGGGGCAAGCGCGGTTGGAAAATCCCGCCCGTAGTAAGAGAGTCCAGTTTATGGCAGATGTTAAGTACAATGGTCTGGGACTTCCCAATGTGAAACTGGAGAAAGTAAAAATTGGTCCATGACTTGGGCAGAATTTTCACCCCAATATCGAGGTGATAACAGAAGTATGCAGACATGTGGGGGGCAGTGGCTTTGTGGTATTGTTGCCAGACTGGTAATCCAGAAACACTGTGTAATGCTCTAGGGACCTGGATTTGAATCCCACCATTGCAGATGGTGAAATTTGAATTCAATAAAAATCTGGAATTAAAAATCTTCTGATGACAATGAAACCATTGCCGATTGTTATAAAAACCATCTGGGTTCACTGTTGCCCTTTAGGGAAGGAAATCTGCCGTCCTTATCTGGTCTGGCCTACATGTGACTCCAGAGCCACAGCAATGTGACTGACTCTGAAATGGCTGGGCAAGTCACTCAGTTTGTTTGATTGGACTGTAATCCCTTAAAGGATTTCCAGTTAGTCTGCTGTATGGGGACTACTCAGTTCAACTGTCATCATTTGTTTAAATGGCGAGTGTTTGATGCAGGGTAAAGCCAGCAACGCACCATGTCATGTGAAATTAATAAATCAGATTAAAGGTGATAGACTGCGGGTGCTCCCTTTTCTCATCCTTGCTGCTGAAAAGCCAGGAGGAGGGGAAATGCTGAAGCCACTTTGACCGGTGGGTTATTGCAGTCCAGAGGACGATTGTAAAACAATGAGTGGCAATGACGAAGAAGAAGCGCTCGGCATCAGGCTGTTGGACAACTCCCACAGCCATCTCAGCATTGAGCAGCCGTGCCACTGGCCAGGGCCACATGCTGCAGCTGGGGGTGGCACAGTAGTTAGCACTGCTGCTTCACAACGCCAGGGACCCGGGTTCGATTCCTGACTTGGGTCACTGTCTGTGTGGAGGTTGCACATTCTCCCCATGTCTGCGTGGGTTTCCTCTGGGTGCTCCGGTTTCCTCCCACAGTCCAAAGATGTGCGGGTTAGGTGGATTGACCACGTTAAATTGCCCCTTAGTGTCAGGAGAACTAGCTAGGGTAAATGCATGGGGATAGGGCCTGGGTGGGATTGTGGTCGGTGCAGACTTGATGGGCCAAATGGCCTCCTTCTGCACTGTAGGATTCTATGTCTATGTCTACATGTGTTTCATTGCAAGTCTGCCTCTGGGGCATTCACAGGCCATTGATCCTGGCCAGTCAGACATGATGCTATTTTAGTACAAAAAAGTGTTATATTATTTAATGTATTAAATATTATTCTCCTGATGTGGATCTGTATTCCTCAAGTCCTGAAAATGTAATTCTTATAGATAACCTAAAATCAGTTAGAAATGCATTGCAGTGTGGTTGGGGATTTCCTTAACTGAAATGTCAGCTTCAAGCTGCAGCTTATAAATGCCCAGCATTTTAAAGTTTTTTTGGATCGCAATAAAGTTTGATTTCTGGGATGTCATGTACAATGGTGCTATCTACCACATTTAAGTATACTTATGGATAGTTGGTATAAAGTTTCTGCACAGTTTAATTATATTGGTACAGTGGCTGCCAGAAAAGTTGGCAGCTGCAAGATGAGACAGAACTAACGATGATCCTCACGAGCACTTACCTGATTCTGACGCACCAAAGACAATTTCAACAGGTTCAAATGCATGATTTTAGAAAGCTCTCTGAGTAAGCAGCATGCTGTTCACATTAACAACCCATGCAACAGCCCTGACTCAGACTCAGCCAAGTTACCAGAAGTTTTTTCAGGTTAATGTTTTCCTTTCTCCATTTGGAACAACTGTAAGACCATAAGCTAAAGAAGCAGAATTAGGCCATTCGGCCCATTGAGCCTGCTCCACCATTCAATCATGGCTGATAAGTTTCTCAACCCCATTCTCCCCCTTTTCCCTGTAACCTTTGATCCCTTTACCAGTCAAGAACCTATCTATCTTTTTCTTCAATATAGAACCATAGAACCATAGAAAATTACAGCTCAGAAACAGGCCTTTTGGCCCTTCTTGTCTGTGCCGAACCATTTTTTGCCTAGTCCCACTGACCTGCACTGGGACCATATCCCTCCACACCCCTCTCATCCATGAACCCGTCCAAGTTTTTCTTAAATGTTAAAAGCATTTACCACTTTATCCGGCAGCTCATTCCACACTCCCACCACTCTCTGCGTGAAGAAGCCCCCCCGTAATATTCCCTTTAAACTTTTCTCCTTTCTTAATGACTTTAGACTTAATGACCTGGCCTCCACGGCCTTCTGTGGCAATGAATTCCATAGATTCACCACCTTCTGGCTGAAGAAATTCCTCCTCATCTCAGTTTTAAAGGGTTGTCCCTTTATTCTGAGGCTGTACCTTTGGATCCTAGTCTCACCTACGAATGGAAACATCTTCCCCACGTCCACTCTATCCAGTCTTTGCAGTATTTTGTAAGTTTCAATGAGATCTCCTTCTCATCCTTCTAAACTCCATCGATACGATCCAGAATCCTCAAAGGCTCCTCATACGTCAAACTGGGATAATTCTTGTGAACCTCTTGTGGATCCTCTCCAGGCCAGCACATCCTTCCTTAAATAAGGGACTTTAGAAACTGAGCCACAGTGCCCTCAGTTCCTTCATCTAACTCATTGATGTATAAAGTAAAAGGTTGTGGTCCCAACACTGACCCCTGCGTAACTCTACTAGTCACTGACTGCCATCCTGAAAAGAACCCTTTGATCCCCGCTCTCTACCTTCTAACAGTCAGCCAATCTTCTATCCATGCTAGTTCTTTGCCTCTAACACCTTGGGCTCATGCCTTACTCAGCAGCTTCCCGTACAGCACCTTGTCAAAGGCCTTCTGGAAATCCAAGTAGATAACATCCACTGGCTCTCCTTTGTCTAACCTGCTTGTTACCTCTTCAAAGAATTCTAATAGATTTGTCAGGCGTATCCTCCCCTTGGTGACTTCACCCTATTTTACCATGCATTTCCAAGTATTCCAAAATCTCTTCCTTAATAACGGACTCTAAAATATTACGAACGACCGAGGTCAGGCTAACCGGCCTATAATTTCCTGTCTCTTGCCTCCCTCCCTTCTTAAACAGGGGTGTTACATTAGTGATTTTCCAGTCCTCTGGGACTCTCTCTGATTCCAGTGATCCCTGAAAGATCACCATTAATGTCTCCACTATCTCCTTCATCTATCTCCTTCAGAACTCTGGGGTATAGTCCATCTGGTCCAGGTGATTTATCTAACTTCAGACCTTTCAGCTTCTCGAGCACCTCCTTCTTAGTAATGGCCACCAACTCACCTCTGTCCCCTGACTCTCTTGAATTTTTGGTATGTTACTGCTGTCCACCATAAAGACTGATGCAAAATACCTATTCAGTCCCTCCAACATTTCTTTGTTCGCCATTTCTATTTCTTCAACATAAGGGCGGCACGGTAGCGCAGTGGTTAGCACTGCTGCTTCACAGCTCCAGGGTCCCGGGTTCGATTCCCGGCTCGGGTCACTGTCTGTGTGGAGTTTGCACATTCTCCTCGTGTCTGTGTGGGTTTCCTCCGGGTGCTCTGGTTTCCTCCCACAATCCAAAGATGTGCGGGTTAGGTTGATTGGCCAGGTTAAAAATTGCCCCTTAGAGTCTTGAGATGCGTAGGTTAGAGGGATTAGCGGGTAAATATGTGGGGGTAGGGCCTGGGTGGGATTGTGGTCGGTGCAGACTCGATGGGCCGAATGGCCTCCTTCTGCACTGTAGGGTTTCTATGATTTCTATGATTCTATGATAATTTTCCAGCGGTCCAATGTCCACCCTTGCCTCTCTCTTAACTTTATCTATCTTAAAAAAAACTCTTGCAATCTTTTATATTACTGGCTAGCTTATCCTCATATTCAATCTTCTCCCTCCCCACTTATTTCTTTTTTTAGTTGTCCTCTGTTGGCCTTTAAAGGCTTCCCAATCCCCTGGCTTCCCACTAATCTCCACCATATTGTATGTTCTTTCTTTTGCTTTTATGCTGTTCCTAACTTTCCCCTTCAGCCATGGTTGCCCCATCCTCCCCTTAGAATACTTCTTCTTCCTTGGGATGAAATTTTGCTGTGTCTTCCAAATTACTCCCAGAAACTCCCGCCATTGCTGTTCCACCATCTTTCCTGCTATTTTCCTCACCCTATCAACTCTGGCCAGCTCCTCCCTCATACCTCTGTAGTTGCCTTTACTCATTTGTAATACTGTTACATCTGATTCCAGCTTCTCCCACTCAAACTGCAGGGTGAATTCCATCATATTATGGTCACTGCCTCCTTAGGGTTCCTTCACTTAAGCTCCCTCATCAAGTCTGCTTCATTACTACCCAATAAATTTGATGAATGAATCTTCGTCAATGCCTACATTTAAAAAAAGGCTGCACTTCCAAGAGTAGACTTGTCTTAAAGACTATAAGTTCTGCTTGTGGGAGGAGCAATTACCATTTTACAAGTTCAATGTTAAGAATTCAAGCGTGCAGGAACCACTGCAGAGATAGGGGTCGGACTTGACCCAAAACATAAGTGTCATAATGGCAAGGAAACCGAAGAGAGCTACGCCTGTCTGTGCAACGTGGACCAGACCACAATCATCCCACACTTAGTCATTTTTTAGGAGAGTGGTAAATGTGGCGCTGTTTCTGGGAGGGATGGGGTCTACACATGTCCATGAGGCCGGCTGCAAAGCAGTCAGGCACCATTTTGAAAGGGCACCCTGTTCTCTTAGTGCACTGGAGGACTCCCACCCTCCCTCCACAGGCATCAGGAACCCCTCACACCCCATCAGCAGCATGTTTTTCCACCCCCTCCCTGACACAGATTCCCGGCCCTGGGGCCCTTCTAATAGGTCCCCTTTCATGACCCCTTACATGCTCCCCCCCTGCGTGACCCCCCCCCTGCGTGAGCCCCCACTGCGTGACCCCCCCGCACGACAACTCCCCCTGCGTGACCCCCCTCCCACATGACACCCCCTGCACGACCCACCCCCCCGCGTGACCCCCCCGCGCGACACCCCCTCCCCCCCTGCGCGACACCCCCCACGACGCGACCCCCCCCCACGTGCGACACCCCCTCCCCCCCACTGTGCGACGCTCCGACCTCCTGCCCCATCGCCCGCCCGCCTGTTGTCGCATAGCCCCCCTCAGGCCCCACACCCAGAGTGCCAGATGGGTACTTCCCAGTCATATCCCTGACCACCCGGGGGCTTCAAAAGTCTGAAAGGACTTCGGCATGGCCACCATCCCTGTTCTCCGCTAGTGGAGACCAGTAGTGATTATTGCCGGCCTCGTGCCGCGCCCAAAGGCCAGAAGGTCCCGAGCGCTGGGAGAATTTGAAATCGAATGGGCACTATCCGGGTTGCGGTATTAGAAAGGGAGCGGGATGATTGCAAACCATTTGGCGATAGGCCCAAAGCTAATTTTTAGGCCTGCATGCTATTTTCTGGGATCAGCGCGATCTGTGCCAGGCGTGACGTGGTCAGAAAACCATCCTCAATAAGTTCTTCTTGTGGGAGAAGCAATTACCATTTTACAAGTTCAATGCTGAGAACCTAAATCTACAAGGACCGGTGCAGAGATAGATCTTCACAGATAGTGACAGCTGTGATTCACACCCATGATTTTAGAGAACTATTATTTTTAATTCTAATTTTGATAATTATGTGAAACAAGACTGAGATAGATCTTCAGTGGCCAGTCAGTCAACACTAATAAAACTATTAGCACTGGCTGTGAAGCTATTCAAGAAGGTTGCTCTGAGGGTGATTTCAAGGCCTGAATTCAGCCCTTGCTTTGCATTATGAGCCATAGATGGTGCTGCAACTTAACTTGTGAAATGGTTAGAATTAAGAATAGGGAAAAATGGGAGATTGACTTTTGTATCACTAACAGCTCAATTGGAGGCAGTAGCAGTCCGAGGAACATAAATCAGTTCTTAAGGCACTACCACCACCTCCTTCTCAAGGACAATTAGGTTGGGCAACAAATACTGGTCTAGTCAACAATGTCTGCATCCCATGAATGAATAATTTTCAAAAACAAATCTGCTGATCTTCAGTGATGCTGGGGGCAAGTGTTGGAAGCACCTTCAAGAAGCAAGTGGGAGCTTTGTTAAAGTATTCAGAAGAGGCAGAAAAGAGACGTGTGTCTTTTTTGGGCCCAGGAACATACTGGTGAAACTTAGCAGGAAATAAGACCTTGGGCAGATCTGCAAGCAAATTAAGTGCAATAGGCCTTTTGATGGTTATTCTTGTACTAGTTTCTCACTAGCACTTGGGCTTAGTACCAAGTGTAATTATTTAATGATATCTTTGCTCCGGGCTATCTTTATTGGCAGCAGATTTTTTGCCATCTGGGATCTTTAGAACTGACATTTTCGGACAAACGATGCAGCAGAAATATACCAGGATACCCAAGATGTGCTTTGAATGTCCTGCTCCACATCTGCACTTGAACCCACACTGCAGTCTGCAAAGGGGGGTAGCAAACCCTCTTTTGGCAGACATTGCTGGTGGAAGTGCTTCTCCTTCCCAGTGGTGGCTGTGCCAAAAGACCTCTTGTTTGTATCACAATGAGATGTGAATATCTATCTCCCCTTTAATTCTTCAGAGGCATCTTAATGGCATGAATATTACCACCATTCATGCCGGTGGGATTTTCCCGTTCCATTTCGGTGAACGGAGATTTGGCTGGCTGCCAAATTCTCCAACTTTGCTGCAGGGGAGCGTGGCATAAATGGCTGGTAAGATCGCACCCAGTATGTGGCATTGCATGAAGGCAAACAAAGCAAGATGAACAGGAGTCTGTCCACACTTGCCCTGGTGCCATCAAACATTTTTGAGAGCCCTGGCAAACCCATCTCAGAATGACTGTGATAGCCTAAGTCTGTACCAGCAGAGGGCAAGATGCTTACGATAGAGGTGCAGGTACCTTGCACAGGTACAGGGACAGGACCTTAATAGATTAGGAAAATTAGAGCCATGCCTTCGCTGTCACTGGATCAACATTTGGAACTCCCTTCCGAACAGCACTGTGGAACTACCATACAGGAAGGTAGCACTTCAAGAAGGCGGCTAACTAATAACTTCCCAGGGCAATTTAGATGGGCAGTAACCTATATCATATTGATAAGTTGAAAAAAAAGTCCAACTGTGGCCTGAAACAGGACTTGTAAGCATGTTGCAGTGGTGCCCGATTGGATGGAGCTATAGGGGAGAATTATAAACTAATACATCTAGCAGTAGGGAAATGATTTGATCTGCTGCCTTTTTTACACAGTGCCAATTTTCCTTTTCACTAAAAGCATGTCAAACAGGCACTCAACCTGATCCTATTATTTAGGTTAAATTTATCAAAGAATAAAATTCTCTTTGCAAACAACTGATGCAGCACTGCTGCTATTTCAAATATTTTCAATGAGGAATCAATTGCTGGGTACGACTGTCTTGTTCAGAAATCTTTATCTTCATCCTGATACCTGTTTTTTTTAATACTTTTCCAATCAAATCAAATCAAATCCAATTCAGAGTCTCAACAAGTTGAGACATTTCAGATCCAGGCTGACAAGACAGGGCGAGCAACCAAACCACCCTGTCCTGGGCCTGATCTAGATGAGCCAAGCTGATTGGAGAAGGGAGAGGTTCCTCCTCCAAGACTTGAGCTCATTTGCATCTTAGCCAAAAGGCCGTGATGCCGCTTTTAAAAATTGCTTCATATGAAACATATGAAGCCTCAGTGTAACCTAATGACCTCAACCAAGCACGGCCGACCATGGGCTGCCGACCATACTACACTTGATCTTAGCCAAAAGGACACCCTGATACCTGTTTAGTCTTACCAAAGGTTATTAACACCTTTTAATGCACTGCAGAAGTTTTGTAAATTTTGTCCCGCTCCTTGTTGCCTCATCCCTTTAAATTTAACCTTGTAAAAGCCCCCCTTTAAAATTTGACTGATGCACTATTTTATTCTCCTATGAGTGATGTCATCCTTAGACCCAATTGTCAGAATTTTACCGCCTCGCCCACCCGAGGCTCGTAAGATCCCGAGGCTAATGGAGAATGCCGTTCTACAAGCCTCGCCTGCCCTGATTCTGGAGCGGGCGTGCCAGTAAAATTATGTCTGAATCATTTTACATGTAAGTTAGAGTAGAAAATGAGTGCTGACCTTACCTGGAATTCTGGCCAATTTTACAACAGTAGCAACTCACAGGAATGTTTTACATCTGAAGATGATTATCATCCATAAATTGATGTATGGAACGACAACTCACCAATGATTTCAGCTTGGAAATTTCTGACCATGCACAAGTTAGGGGTAGCCTATGTGAGACCAGTCACTCTGCGCTTGTATGGTTATTTCCTCACCCCCCCACTCCCATATTCAGAATTTGCATATATTATCTATTGAACTGCCAGCACAGCAGGTTGTCTGAGGGATATTCACAAGGTTTACAGCTGACTAATTTAAAGGGCTCCAACAACTATCTTCACCTCTATTAATTCAAGAGGTTTTGAGTTTGCAAAATCCTGTACAGTAGACAGTCAAATTTGCTGAGTCAGTTCTGGAGATCATGTTGGATGAAGTGTGTAAAAAGAAAGTTGTCCGACGTGGCATTAAAGGGCATTCTTGATAGAAACGGCTGAAGTAACATGCTGGGTGGTCTGTTAACTGGCAAGGTGAATGCTGTCACCAATTCTCAGAGCTCTTGCCTTCAAATACACAAGGTGACAGATTTGAAAATTTTTTCTTTTATTCAAGGCATTATTGACTAGGCCAGTATTTATTCCTCATCTCTATTTGCCCTTGAGAAGATGGTGGTGAGCCACCTTCTTGAACCCCTGCAGTCATAGGCACACCCTCAGTGTTTGTTAGGGAGAGAATTTCAGGAGTTTGACCCAGCAACGCTATGGAACAGCATTATTTACCTGTATCAAGTAGTTACCCAATTATACTTGTTCATAAGCTGTCAGGGGGTGGTCTTACCTTCTCGTCCCGCCGGCTGATGAGCAGCGTGAGCTGGTAAGGTCGCGAGAGAGCTGGGAAATCAGATTCAAGCCCAATTTCTCGCCTCACGCAATCTTACCAGCACAAGGTATCCGAAGGGACCAGACTCGCGCCCGAGAATGGTGTGAGGCTGATCTCAATATTCAAATATTGTGGCAATTGGACAAGTGAAGGAACACAAGATGTGCCTTGATGAATTGTGGATTGCTGCTGTCTGAATGCAAAATAAAGGAAATATTTCAGATCTATTATTGTGACAACCCCCAGGACTTGCATGGGGAGATCACTGATTGACCTCCTTGTAGGACTCATTGAATACAAGCTCCCTGATGATTGGTAATTACTTTACCTTGTGGAACCCTGCATAAAGCAGGCCCCTGAGTAGGTCCATTATTGTATTGTCCAGGTTGGGGTCTGTTTGTGTTCACCACCGGATTGTGGTTTTGGTTTACTTTCCTTAGTGTAATAAAGCACTGTTCCTTTAAGCTGACTCCTGGAGTTACTATAATTATAATTCTGCCACCCTCAATCTAGAATCATAGAATCCTTACAGTGCAGAAGGAGGCCATCGAGTCTGTATCGACCACAATCCCACCCAGGCCCTATCCCCATAAGCCCAAATGTTTACCCAGCTAATCCCCCTACACTAGGGTCACTTTAACATGGCCAATCAACCTAACCTGCACATCTTTGGACTGTGGGAGGAAACCAGAGCACCCAGAGGAAACCCACGCAGATACATGGAGAACGTACAAACTCCACACAGGCGATGATGACCCGAGGCCAGAATTGAACCCGGGTCCCTGGCGCTGTGAGGCAGCAGTGCTAACCGCTGTGCACACACGTGCGCCCACACACACACGCCCACACACATGCGCGCACACACACACAAACTCACTCAATGGGACAATTTGACAACATTTGAAGAGCACCAGAATCAAAGAAAGTTATATAGACAACATGAGGGGTCAGGTTTACTTATTCTCACCTCACGGGGGCGATTCTCCCCGACCGCCCCCCCACCCATCCCAAAGCGTCCCGATCTCCCGTTCTCCCATCCCAAAAAATTAGCGCGTTGGGCTGGGAGAATCGCCTGTGGGCTGATTCGCGGGATTCGCACATGCGTTCCCGACGCGCACACATCTCTGAGCGCCGGATATCGGCACAGTCTGAATAATCCAGGCCCGATAGCATCTCTCACCCCGCCGATACAACTTCACTCAATATAGTAGGCATATAGTAGCTCCCCACTTTCGGGGAACTAGTGGGAGACCCCACTGGAATGAAGGAGGGGGCAATCGGGGCCCCCAGGGGGGTGGTGCCCCCTGGGCATGGGCATCATGGCAAAGTGCCCATGCCCAGGGGCACCTTGACACTGTCCACTGAGCAGTGCCAAGGAGGTAGGGCCCAGGGGGAGGAGCCTAAGGAGCTTAGGGGCGATCAGTGGGGGTGGGGAGTCCCACTGCCTCTCTGCATGGGGATCGAACGGGCTGGAGAGAAGCCATCATCGGGGCGGACTGGGGGGTCTGCCTCCTGTGGGGGTGGGTGGGGGGGGGTCTGCCGGGGTGAGGAGGTAGTGGGGGGATTGTCACTGCTGGGGGGCTGAAAGGGGGGCTGGAGATCGGGACGCTTTGGGACGGGTGGGGGGGCGGTCGGGGAGAATCGCCCCCGTGAGGTGAGAATAAGTAAACCTGACCCCTCATGTTGTCTATATAACTTTCTTTGATTCTGGTGCTCTTCAAATGTTGTCAAATTGTCCCATTGAGTGAGTTTGTGTGTGTGTGCGCATGTGTGTGGGCGTGTGCGTGTGTGGGCGTGTGCGTGTGCGCACGTGTGTGTGTGCGCGCATGTGTGGGCGTGTGTGTGTGTGGGCGCACGTGTGTGCACACGTGTGTGTATCTGATCACAGTTGCATTCGCTCAATGTTTGTTGCACACCAACATTGAAGTCCTCTCATCCTCGAAGGGTTAAATGTGAGGAATGGAACTCAGGTTTACATAAAGCTGTCAGCAATTTCTTCATATGGAAATCAGCTGCTGTTCATGTGAACTCAGATGACTAAACATTCCATGTGATCTTTTTACTTATTTTCATATTTATTTCCCCTGGATCACAAGTTAGTTCCTTCAACAGACAGGAAGAGACCTGTTCCCACAATGGCACAACCTCCTTTCGAAAGCAACTTGAGGTGGTGCAATTGCTGTTTAAGGCAGAAGCCATTGGCAAAATCTTACTACCGTTCATGCCAGTGGGATATTTTGCCCTCGCTGACGGTGCACCCCGGCACAGGTTTCCTGACGGCGAGGGATGCATTCGGCGTGGGAAACCCTGTTGATAATGCCGGAATCATAAGATCCAGGCCCGAGCGAATGCACGGTACCTGCCCTCGCTGCGAAACGTGCTGCGGCGTGGGATAAAAATCTCGCCTCATCAAACCAGCACAGTTTAATGGGTTTAACTTACAACGGATAAACCCCACATTTTTTTAAACAAAATTCAGTTACCTTAGCAACAGCTAGAATCATAGAATCCTCCAGTGCAGAAGAAGGCCATTTGGCCCATCAAGTCTGCGTTGACCACAATCCCACCAGGGCCTATCCCCATAACCCAATGCATTTACCTTAGCTAGTCCCCCCACCACTAAGGAGCAAGTTGGCATGGCCGATCCACCTAACATGCACATCTTTGGAGAGTGGGAGGAAACTGGAGCACCCGGAGGAAACTCACGCAGACACGGGGAGAACGTGCAAACTCCACACAGACAGTGACCCGAGCCGGGAATCGAACCCAGGTCCCTGGCGCTGTGAGGCAGCAGTGCTAACCACTGTGTCAGCGTGCCACCCCCAAGATAACTTTCCAAAACAGAAAGCAGAAAACGTAGTAGATATTCAGCAGGTCAGGCAGCAACTCTGGGAGGCAGGGGAGCAACAAAGAAAACAGGCAGGATTCTCTGATCTCGCCTGTACCCACCCCGTTGCCAGTGAGAATGGAGAGAATTTGGCACTCAGACAAAACTCCACTCACTGCAGTGGCGCCGGAGAATCCCAGCTGCAGACGAGGTCTGTGGTTTTCCACGTACGTTGAAGTTGATGTCCTATCATCAGAACTGCATTAGGTTTGAGATTTAATAGGTTTAATCAAGAGGCAGGAAAAGGTAGAAGGGAGGGAAAAGATGGAAAGGTCAGTGTGATAAGGTGGGAGGGGGTCTAATTTTTTAGCGCAGTGGGCTGGGGGATTTAGGCGGTGCGGGATCTGCGCTGGATGTCTGGCCCCAAATGCATCTCCCAGTGCCAGATTTCTGGCACCGTCAGCTCTGTACCAGTAATCAGCGCGGAGCTGCATAATTTATGTTAGTGACAATTTAAATCTGATTTAAGTGCTATTAGTGGGCCCAGGACTGAAATCTCCGGGCCCGCTCCCCCCCACCCCCCGCCAGAAGTATTTCACTCCAGCGGGGTTTACAGTAGCTCCCCACTTTTGGGGAGCTGACAGCCTGACCCCGCTGGGTTGAAGGGGAGGAAATTGGGGCCCTCCAGAGAGTCGGGCGTTGGGGTGGGTGCCACCTGGGCATTGGCACCTTTGCAGTGCCAGCCTGTGCCCCAGGCACAGCCCAAAGAGCAGAGTGCCAATGCCCAGGCATGGGGCAGTGCCAAGGGGGAATTACCATCAACAATTGAAACATCTTATCCCATGAGGAAATCGAGCAACTGAGAGGTGACTCGCAGATCTAGTTAGCATCCAGTTTGGAAAGGCAGTTACATTATTAAAAAATCCATTTAATTTCAATGCAAATCATAGTGATTGGATCCATACAGTGTGAGGCAGGAGTTCTGCAAGGATGATTGATAGTATTGAGAAAGGGAGTGATCTGACCTGCATCCCATAATATTGATCGGGGTGATTTTAGCCGCTCTGCTCCCTTCTTGAATATGGAAGATTTCAAACGTTTTCTTTGTTGAATATTATTAAAAGTAATACCGACTACTTCATAGAACTGGAAGCAAAGATCCCCCATACATTATTATCGTGGCATTCAGACTGCCTCGGCCAACTTTCCCTCTATCCCACACCTCCTCACTTTCATCATAAGCCGACCATGGGGGACCTTATCAAACGCCTTACTAAAATCCATGTATATGACATCAACTGCCCTACCTTCATCAACACACTTAGTTACCTCCCTTACAGGGTCAAAGTCAGGGTGAGGTTAGGGCCGGTCAAGGACAGTAGTGGGAACTTGTGTATGGAGTCAGTAGAGATAGGCGAGGTGATGAATGAATACTTTTCTTCAGTGTTCACCAAGGAGAGGGGCCATGTTTTTGAGGAAGAGAAGGTGTTACAGGCTAATAGGCTGGAGGAAATAGATGTTCGGAGGGAGGATGTCTTGGCAGTTTTGAATAAACTGAAGGTCGATAAGTCCCCTGGGCCTGATGAAATGTATCCTAGGATTCTGTGGGAGGCAAGGGATGAGATTGCAGAGCCTTTGGCGTTGATCTTTGGGTCCTCGCTGTCCACGGGGATGGTGCCAGAGGACTGGAGAATGGCGAATGTTGTTCCTCTGTTTAAGAAAGGGAATAGAAATGACCCTGGTAATTATAGACCGGTTAGTCTTACTTCGGTGGTTGGTAAATTGATGGAAAGGGTCCTTAGGGATGGGATTTACGACCATTTAGAAAGATGCGGATTAATCCGAGATAGTCAGCACGGATTCGTGAAGGGCAAGTCGTGCCTCACAAATTTGATAGAATTTTTTGAGGAGATAACTAAGTGTGTTGATGAAGGTAGGGCAGTTGATGTCATATACATGGATTTTAGTAAGGCGTTTGATAAGGTCCCCCATGGTCGGCTTATGATGAAAGTGAGGAGGTGTGGGATAGAGGGAAAGTTGGCCGATTGGATAGGTAACTGGCTGTCTGACCGAAGACAGAGGGTGGTGGTCGATGGAAAATTTTCGGATTGGAGGCAGGTTGCTAGCGGTGTGCCGCAGGGATCAGTGCTTGGTCCTCTGCTCTTTGTGATTTTTATTAATGACTTAGAGGAGGGGGCTGAAGGGTGGATCAGTAAATTTGCTGATGACACCAAGATTGGTGGAGTAGTGGATGAGGTGGAGGGCTGTTGTAGGCTGCAAAGAGACATAGATAGGATGCAAAGCTGGGCTGAAAAATGGCAAATGGAGTTTAACCCTGATAAATGTGAGGTGATTCATTTTGGTAGGACAAATTTAAATGTGGATTACAGGGTCAAAGGTAGGGTTCTGAAGACTGTGGAGGAACAGAGAGATCTTGGGGTCCATATCCACAGATCTCTAAAGGTTGCCAGTCAAGTGGATAGAGCTGTGAAGAAGGCCTATAGTGTGTTAGCTTTTATTAACAGGGGGTTGGAGTTTAGGAGCCGTGGGGTTATGCTGCAACTGTACAGGACCTTGGTGAGACCACATTTGGAATATTGTGTGCAGTTCTGGTCACCTCACTATAAGAAGGATGTGGAAGCGCTGGAAAGAGTGCAGAGGAGATTTACCAGGATGCTGCCTGGTTTGGAGGGTAGGTCATATGAGGAAAGGTTGAGGGAGCTAGGGCTGTTCTCTCTGGAGCGGAGGAGGCTGAGGGGAGACTTAATAGAGGTGTATAAAATGATGAAGGGGATAGATAGAGTGAACGTTCAAAGACTATTTCCTCGGGTGGATGGAGCTATTACAAGGGGGCATAACTATAGGGTTCGTGGTGGGAGATACTGGACGGATATCAGAGGTAGGTTCTTTACGCAGAGAGTGGTTGGGGTGTGGAATGGACTGCCTGCAGTGATAGTGGAGTCAGACACTTTAGGAACATTTAAGCGGTTATTGGATAGGCACATGGAGCACACCAGGATGATAGGGAGTGGGATAGCTTGATCTTGGTTTCAGATAAAGCTCGGCACAACATCGTGGGCCGAAGGGCCTGTTCTGTGCTGTACTGTTCTATGTTCTATGTTCTATTCTGATCAATAGGTTTTAAGGTGAGAGGGGAGAGTTACAAAAGGGTCCAGAGGGGCAATTTTTTCGCACAGAGGGTGGTGAGTGTCTGGAACAAGCTGCCAGAGGTAGTGGGTACAATTTTGTCTTTTAAAAAGCATTTAGACAGTTACATGGATAAGATGGGTATAGAGGAATATGGGCCAAATGCGGGCAATTGGGACTAGCTTAGAGGTTAAAAAAAAGGGTGGCATGGACAAGTTGGGCCGATGGGCCTGTTTCCATGCTGTAAACCTCCATGACTCTATGACTCTATGACTCTAATCGATGATAGTTTATGTGAAACAAAATAGGTTCAGCATTGTAAGAAAATATTAAATATTAATGCAGAATATCAAGTCTCAAATGCTCACTTAGTTTAAAACTCAGGTTTAAAAAGATAAATACTTTAAGGATTTTTCATGTTGTTTCAATTGAGTTTTTGATGTAAACAGTTTATATTGAAAGTCAGGACCAACTCAACTTAAAATGAAAATGACAAAGCTTTTTATTCCATCAGGTGTGTCGATCATTGGGGAGGTGACTCAGCCAAGTCTGGTCAGTGTCCTGAGGGGACAGTCAGTCACAATAAACTGTACATTTACTTATAATGGGACTTCTAGTGACTGGATTCATGCACACTGGTACAGAAACTCTCTGAGGGAGTCCAACTATTCCTATAGCAGCAATATACCGACCTGCATTCCCGATGTTACTCCGGGTCGTTTGAGTCACTGTGTTTCATCACTTAAGTTTGAAAATGTTTCTTTTGATCAGTCTGATTATAATTATATCTGTGTGGTGAAGTTGCCGCTTGTCTACCCGCCAATCCAGATAAGTGGACCAGGAACACGGATACAGAGTTATGGTAAAGTGTTTGCATGTATGATTACAGTTAGACAAACAATAATTGTATTTTACACACACACACATACATAACACATAATATAACCACAGAGACCAATTTCAGGCTTAGTGTAATGCGCACTAACAGGACCTTGTTGTAGGACATGTTGCGCTTATCCATCCGGGTGACCCTAACACTCTATAAATCTGTGCTTGGGCACCAACTTCTCGGCCTTTTGGCTAAGATCAAGCATCAGATCAAGCCCAAGATGGGATGCAGTGCCTTATCTTGTCAGCTTGATTGTCTCACTTGTATATCTTGAGTTGGATTCAATAGGATTTTGAATTTTGTTTTTGGAGCAAACAAGGAATGGATTTGTGTTTGCCTGGTCCATTCTGAGCACCTGATTTGTAACTTTAAGGATGGAGTTAAAAAAATAAACAAAGAGGACACTGAGCAGCTGGCTATTACTGTTATGATGGGATGGGTGCCATGGTTCACTTTCTCAACGACATGGCATTGAAATGTTGCACTTGAGATGTTTTATCTCGAAGTATGAAAAAAAGAGAAAGGAAAGCAGCTATTGTTATAAAAAATTGGAGGCTGAAATTTATCAATCTGAAAACTTTCCTCAACTAAACAGTAAAGCTCTGACTTCAGTCTGTGTTTTAAATATAGGAACTGGGTTTTATGGGTTTAAATGCACGGACTTAAAGTTTTGAACACAATCCCATTTAGTAACAGAAAGCATTTGTATTTTAGAAAGTACACGGTCTCTGCTGTTAAAACAGTGTTTCTGATAACTCATGAAGAATACTTACAAAAGAAATCTTAGGTAACAGTTAAAGATCCTGATTATCAGGCATTTTGCATCTCTGAATTATGTAATTTTGGAGTTGATTTGCAGCTGATGCTTAATGTCGTGAAACACTATCCACAGGAATTCCAAAATGTCTTGCTGTAGTTTTACAAATCCCTTCATGTTGCACACTTCATCCCATCTTCCCTATAGCCTTACATCATGGTATACTCCTTTTGTCAACCAATCTTGGCCACAAGTCAGACTATAAGACCATAAGAAATAGTAACAGGAGTAGGCCATTCGGCCTCTTCAGCCTGTTCCGTCAGGCTGATTCATCATGTTCACTTTCCTGCCATTTCCCCATCACCCTTGATTCCCTTACTGATCAAAAATCTATCTATCATAAGAACATAAGAAATAGGAGCAGGAGTAGGCCATCTAGCCCCTCGAGCCTGCCCCGCCATTCAATAAGATCATGGCTGATCTGTAGTGGATCAGTTCCACTTACCCGCCTGATCCCTATAACCCCTAATTCCCTTACCGATCTCTGCCTTAAATATACACAAGGACTCTGGCCCCACAGCTGTCTGTGGCAAAGAGTTCCAGTGACTCACAATAAGTACAGTAAAGTGTTTTAAAATTCTGAGCGAACTATTCATTCAGCTGTAAATGCTTTTGCATTATGATAATGAGTACATTTTCAGAATACTGGCACTAAAAAATCATTCCAAACGTCGCCATTATATTCAGTGAAATTGATGTTATTAAATTTTCACAAGGCTGGATATTAACTTTGTATTTTAACCCACTATTTTCTCCTCCCTCAGAACTCCCTGAAATATCCACTGTGGGTGGTGCTTTGGTAGCTGGACGTGGGTTCAAACTGATCTGCTCTGTCAAGGGGCTGTACTTGGAGAATATCTTCTTTAAGTGAGCATGTCATGGAGCAAACATCTTCACATATATCAGCATTGCTAAACTCAAGAACAACAGTGAATGGTACACCTGTTGCCAGCAGCCAGCTTGAGGTCATTCCAAAAGTGACTGACCATGGAATTGTCTGTAGATGTGAGATAAACCATGTGACTTTCAGACAACCGGTAACAAATGAGATCAAACTGCATGTTATGTGTGAGTACTTTTTAGTAATGGTTCTTGAGGTATAAGAATACTGCTTCCTGTCTGATTAGCAATTCCTCTTTAGTCTGTGGTTTACGTTTGGGTGAGCTTTGTTTGGTTTGCAGTGCTCCTACCTCTGCATTAGAAAGTTGAGGTTTTGAACTTCATACCAGGACATGAACACAATACTGAGAAAGTGTTACATTGCTGAGGATATCCTCCATTGGGTATGTTAAAACAGGATCCCGTCTACTGCTTCAAGTGAATTTCAAAGATACCCTAGTCTGATTTGAAGCTAAGTTTAGAGTTATTGTGCTGATCAGTATTCACCCAAACAGAAAATACCATTGAGAAAGAATTTAACCATTTGTTCACCTCATGGTTGTTTTGGGTTATTCTGTCATAGAACAGCTGCTGCGTTCAACTACAAACAGCCAGGATATTCTAAAAATGCAACTCATTGCTGATTTCATCGAATCATAGAATCCCTACAGTGCAGAAAGAGGCCATTTGGCCCATCGAGTCTGCACCGATCACAATCTCACCCAGGCCCTATTCCCATAACCCCACATATTTACCCTGCTAATCCCCCTGACACTAGGGTCAATTTAGCATGGCCAATCAACCTAACCCGCACATCTTTGGACTGTGGGAGGAAACCCATGCAGACTTGGGGAGAATGTGCAAACTCCACACAGACAGTAACCCGAGGCCGGAATCGAACCTGGGTCCCTGGTGGTGTGAGGCAACAGTGTTAACCACTGTGCCATCCCTGATTTAAACTGAGTATATAACATTCAGCAAACATTCCCATTTAGACATATGTTCTGTTTGGGATCAAAGCTTATCGTACTATCCCCTCCTCTAATTCAGTCTCTGTCAAGATCCCTGAGTTCATGGAATCATAGAATCCCTACAGTGCAGAAGGAGGCCATTCAGTCCATCGAGTCTATGCCGTCAACAATCCCATCCAAGCCCTATCCGTGTAACCCCATGTCTTTACCCTGCTAACCCCGTCACACTAAAGGACAATTTAACATGGGAAATCACCTAACCCACACATCTTTGGAATGTGAGAAGAAACCGGAGCACCCGGAGGAAACCCATGCAGACATGGGGGGGAATGTGTAAACTCCACACAGACAGTCACCCAAAGCCAGAATTGAACTCGGGTCCCCGGCGCTGTGAGGCAGCAGTGCTAACCACTGTCCCACCGTGCCGCCCCAAGTTGTATGACATCTCATCCAAGTTCTTCCTTTCAAAATATTTTGAAACCAAGGTTGGGCCTCACTTGCCAACCAGCACCTGAGTAACCTTGTTGACATTTTTTAAACTTGCTCATGTTCCAAATCAGGGGCTTTGACCCTTCAACCAGATGGTACATATGAAACAGAAGTTTTGATATATAATAGGTGGGAGTTTCCGGCCGCCCTCGCCCCAAGGGTGCAAGATCCCATCTGTGATCATCCCATCTGTGATCAACGGACCTTGGTTGGTCTGTGTCCCACCCGCTACAATTCCCGAGATGTGTTTAAGCATTCATTTGCCGTTGTTACATTTATTCATATTTTGATTAATTTCTGTACAGGTATTCTTGGATAAATTTTTAATTTCATTTTGTTGTTAGATGAACCACAAGATCCCATAATCACGCACAGGATTAGCAACAGTGGAAGTTACCATCAAGGGACCAATAGTCCCATCACTGTCCTGGTGGACTCATTCCTGGAACTGAGATGCTCTGTGGGTAGTAAACCAATCTCTTCTGTGATCTGGGTGAAGAGCAGTGAAAACTACACTGAAATGTCACAAATCACAGCTGGATTAAACAGTTCAAAAGTAAAGATGACAAATATAGAGCCCGAAGATGGAGGAACCTATTGGTGTATAGCAAACAATAGCTACGGCTAGAGAAATGCAAGTGTTTGGATAAAAGTTAAAAATGAAGGTAATGTTTGTTTAATCATGAGTTTGGTGTATGAGTATGAAGGTAGAATTTGTCCCTAAACTTGTGCACCATCAACAAGGCAGGAGTCTGATGAATACCTGGATGAGTGCGGTTCCAACTACACTCAAGAAGCACAACACCATCCAAGACAAAGCAGCCCACTTGATTGGCACCCCGTCCATAACTTCACCTACCACCCCCTCCATCACGAATGCACATTGGCAGCAGTGTGTACCATCTATAAGATGCACTGCAACAATTCATCAAGTCTCCTTCAACACATCTTACGAACCGACAACCTCTGCCACCTAGAAGGACTAGAGGCAGCAGAGACTAGGGGCAGCAGATGCATAGGAAAAGCACCGACCGCACATTCTCCTTCAAGTCACACACCATCCTGACTTGGAGCTATATCGCCATCCCTTCACTGTTGCTGGATGAAAATCCTGACACTTCCTTCATTACAGCGCTACAGCTGTACTGACAGCACATGGACTGCAGTGGTTCAGGACGTTGGCTGCCAATCACCCTTTCAAGGGCAATTCAATAAATGCTGGCCAAGGTACCACAACAAAAATCGTTCTGTGACAATTTAATTTGCAAACCTTTCTATGATTATAGATCTGCTAGGTATGCGCTACACCATGTACAGCATATTTCTATTCCATATCGTGTTCGTATAAAAACGTAGCCCGAATATTGCTCTGAGTTGATACTGGTACTCTTTCCATTGCTTTAAAGGAATTTATATTGCTTTGAAAACAAAATCATAGTAAGTGGAGAATACGGTTAGATTTAATAGAGTATCTGATGTGACTTACCTTTCTAGATTTTATTGCCTTTCAACAAATAATAACCAGGTTAAAGATCAGTGATTAATATTTCTAGTTTGTGAAACGGTTGGCATGTTAACTACTATGGAAAGAATGGAGATCATTGGCTCAGAGTTTGCTGTAGCAGTGCATTTAAGATTTGATGTGTAAAAAAATCACCAGCAACAGTTGACTGCCAGAAGGAATAAGAGTCCACATTTAATTGTCCACTTTCTGGGCAAGATAAGTTGATTGGCAGTTATTAATAACAACCTGACATTAATTGGGTAATTATGATGTTAATTATAGGAGAAAGGTTTTATGATCAATTTAATGGACAAAATGCAACAACTTTATGAAAGTCATGGGGAGATTGGGGGAAAATGGGAATTTTTGCAAAGGTCATGTCAGAATATTGCAAAATGGACATCAGTCTGCGGCAATCCACAATCAATGGGGTATGTTTGCCTCATCATAAACTGCTGTCCAATTTGCACATTAATTGCAGTGTGTTTAGTTCACATGTCGTTCATTTTCAGCGCACTTTGGACTAATGTCCAGACAGAAAATACCAAAGTCTAGAGAAGATTAACCAACTCCCTCCTCCCCACTTCCAAGAAAAATGGGAGAGGGTCCAGTGAGAGATGGAAATGTTGAGGGCGATTCTCCCAGCCCACTGCGCTGCTCTAGGACTAATGGGGAGCTGGCAGCCCGACCCCACTGGAGTGAAGGGAGTCCATGGAGGCTCCCTGGGAGGTCTGGGGTAAGGAGGTGTGTCCCCTGGGCATTGCCAGCCTGGCAGTGCCAGCCTGGCAGTGCCCGCCTGGCCACCCAGCACTGCCCAAGGGGCAAAGTGGCAATGTCCAAGGGGTACCTTGGCACTGCCCACCGGGCATCAGGCAGTGCCAAGGGAGTGGGCCGATTAGGGGGGAGTTCGATGAGGTGGGGGGTCCCGCTGCCACTCTCCACTTGGGACCAGTGGCAGAGGGAGGGAAGGGTGTAATTGGGGCTCTCCATTGGGGTGGGGATTTGCCGGGGGGTGTTGGGGCTGCCGGGGGAGGGGGTCGGGATTGCTGGGGGAGAGGGAATCGGGGAGATCGGGACTGCTGGGGGAAGTGGGGGGTGGAGGGGGGAACATTGGGGATGGCCTGGAGACATCCAGGTGGCCAGTGATTGGGCAGTGGTGGTGGGGGGCGGGGGGGGGGGGGGGGGGGGGGGTGGAGGGGGGCGGTTTGGGGGGGTCCCATGGCCAGCGATGGGGGGTTGCCAGCCTGGCCAACAATGTAGCTGGCCAGCGATCGGGAGGCCGGCAGTGCGGGGCTGCTGCACTTGCGCTGATTACGGCGCAGACATGTGCAGTGGCCCACTCAGCGCTATGCTGCCGGCCTCTCTGGTGGGAATAGACCCCGCTGCTGGATTTTCAACGTGAATCTCACTAGGGAACTCTGCAGTGCTCAGAATGTGGGAGATTCATTTTGAAAATCCCACTGAAAAAAACAGCTGGTTATTCCCGTGTTCACTCAAATTCGGCACTTAGAATTTCTTTGGGGGGGGGGAGAATCCTGGCCATTGTGTTTCTGGTCTCCAATTCGAACATTTTTGATTGACCATGCAATAAAGTAGATGAAATCTTTAGGACCTACTATTTGCCTTGTTTAAAAATGCTACACTGATCCTTCACAAACTTCTTACAGGTCACACATGGTATGGGATTTTTATTATGCGGTTCGTTGCAGTTGCTGTGATCATTCTGATTCTAATCACGCTGAGTTGTTTGGTTAACTGCTGAAAACCAGGTAACGATGTAAAGCTTAAATCACCAAGAAACATGATAGCATTGATGTTTTCTTTCAAATCAATAAAGGTAAAATAATTCAGCTTTCACATCTAATGTAATCATTATAGTCTTTTAGAAATATACCTCACCTTATGAATTGCTCTCAACTAAATCAGTCTTCACTTCTTCTGATATAACTTTCCATTAAATTGCTGAGATGTGTGAGTGTATTTATGTACACATGCCGATTGTTTTCAGATTACCATTCAATAGATGGGAGAAAGATCAGGTTCAAAGAAATAAAATTAACTGGGGGAATGGTGACTATTTTGTTCTTCTTTCTGAAATTGTCTCACAATAAAAACTGAAACAGCAGAAAAAG
The DNA here is from genome assembly GCF_964213995.1 of Mustelus asterias. Classification (NCBI taxonomy): domain Eukaryota; kingdom Metazoa; phylum Chordata; class Chondrichthyes; order Carcharhiniformes; family Triakidae; genus Mustelus; species Mustelus asterias. The sequence goes on along the minus strand of NC_135827.1, from coordinate 21,155,895 downwards.
GATACCAGAGACATATGAGGGGTGGCACGGTGGCACAGTGGTTAGCACTGCTGCCTCACAGCACCAGGGACCCGGGTTCGATTCCCAGCTTGGGTCTCACTGTCTGTGTGGGGTTTGCACGTTCTCCCCGTGTTTGTGTGTGTATCCTCCGGTTTCCTCCCACAGTCCAAAGATGTGCGGCTTAAATGGATTGGCCACGCTAAATTGCCCCTTAGTGTCAGGGAGGCTAGCTAGGGTAAATGCTTGGTGTTATGGGGATAGGGCCTGGGTGGGATTGTGGTCAGTGCAGACTCGATGGGTCGAATGGCCTCCTTCTGCACTGTAGGATTCTATGATTCATAATTGAATTTCGACAGTAAAGTTTCTATGTCTATTACTAAACGAGATATAAATTCATTAATCATATTGGGAACGATGCAAGTGTGATTCCACTCAAAAGACAGTGAAATGACATATCAGAAGCTCTAGTATTTTTGACGAACTTAATGGTACTAATCAAAATTTGATTTACAAATTACCTGAGGTGGTGGGGAGAGCATCGCATTTTGGGATTTATTTTCATCAGTGCTAACAGAGATATTGACAGAAGCGATGCTGATGGACAATGTCAGAGTTTGCCTCCTTCTGAAATGCCGAGGAACTAGGAGACCTGTGCTTTATCAGATAAACTCTGTATTTAATTTTCCAAGCAACAGTTTGAAAGAAGCCAATAACTGAAGTGACTTGAATTATTTCCTAGTGCATTGTGCATGTGAACAGGAAAGAGAGCTACTGTTCCATTTATCGGTAAAGCTTTTGAAGGCACCAGCAACATCAACGAGGAGTGATGAAATTACTGAAGAAATTTAAACACATGGTCATTGTGAAGGAGCCTCCAATGTCCTTGGCTGAATAAAGAATTAGATGCCTCGTTGGACAATTGTAGTTAAAGGTGGATTTGGATCGGACATCCGACTTACCTTGGGGGGAAAAAAAGGTCTAAAAATCATTGCAAACGTGATTTGTTTAGTTATCTTCTGAAGGGTACATATGTTTGATGTCTTGTAACATGTTTGTGACAAATAGCTGTATTGTTAATGAATGTATTATCGGGAATGTTCCATGGTTCCGATGACAGTGGGATCAGATTATTCAAACCACAGACATCTGGGCTGTTTCTGCTACAGTCACCCTAGTTTTTACAGAAAATTGCTGACAACTTTCCAGAGCAGGTGTGAAACCTACCTGGCAGCAAGTAAATTACCTGGGATGTCCAAGCACAAGGGCGACCAGAGCAACCCCAGCAATGTTCACCTCCCCACCCAGTCCCCAGCAATGTTCACTCTCTGCCCAGCACCCAAAAATGTTCACACTCCCCACTCCACCCAGCTCCCAGCAATGTTCCCTTCTTTCCATGCCAGCAAAGTTCTCACCAGCCCCCTCTCTGCCTACCTCCAGCAATGTTCAATGTACAGCAGGAGCACCTACACAGATGAAATGACTCCTCAGTGTCCAACGTGGGATTCCTTTGGATGATGGCAGCAGTTTATTTTCTTTTCCCCTTAGGGGCCGATGTGGGATCAACTAACTTTATTTCCAGGATTCCTGAGGCCTTTGTATGGGCCCCTATTGAACTTATCTTAGGGTTGCCAACTCTGGCTGGTCTTATTCCGGGAGATGTTGCTGAAAGTGACGTCAGGAAAACCCACTGGGGCAATGATAATTTTAGTATTTCCACTGGCTGAGCCTGATACTGGGCTACTGGGCTCTCAGTGAAGGAATCCACACATACTAACTTGGGTTCAGAATGGAGTGTGTGCTTTGTACTTTGACACAGCCAATGTATGTTCAAAGGGACTTTGTGTTACTGAGTCCATTATAGCTTAAGATGTGCTTTGTAATCTATGTTAATCTTAAAATTTGTATATATCTGTGACACTGGGAGGTGGGAGGGTACTGTAAAGGAGTATTGTATCATAATCCAATGCATCATGTTTAATAAATGTTTTTTTTTCTTGTTGTTAATTCGAATTTGTGATCATGTGATTCTGTTCCTCCACCTTTTCTAAAAGAAACATAAATGTTACAGCCTGAGTTAGGGTTCCATTCTGGGATCTTCCCATCCAGTTATAACTGGGATCGTTACAGGTGGCAGGTGATTTGGATGCCAGCTGGTTTGTGTAATAGGTGGGTGGGGTGGTAGGGTGGCAGGTGGGTGAGTGGGTAAGTAAGTTGGTGGGTTGCATTTGGGGGCTGTCAAGGGCTAGACGGATTGGATCCGGGAAGTTGTGGGGGTCGGGGGGGGAGATCAGGGGTATATTTTGGAAGGTGGGGTAGAATCATAGAATCCCTACAGTACAGAAGGCAGCCATTCAGCCCATCGAGGCTGCACCGACCACAATCCCACCCAGGCCCCATTCCTGTAACTCCACATATTTACCCTGCTAATTCCCTGACACCAGTGTCAATTTAGCGTGGCCTGCACATCTTTGGACTGTGGGAGGAAACCGGAGCACCCGGAGGGCCCCTTTGCAGATATGGGGAGAATGTGCAAACTCCGCACAGTGAACCGAGGATGGAATTGAACCCGGGTCCCTGGCACTGTGAGGCAGCAGTGCTAACCAGTGGAGATGGGGAATCAGGGGGATTTGGCAGGTTAAGAGGGTAGTTGGGAGATCAGACAATGTAGTCATGAGTCAGGGGGTGGTCAGGCTGGAGTCACGGTTTTTTCAAGTAAGTCAGAACTGTCCAGGTTTAAGCAACGGAGAGTTGGAAACTTTTTCAGTGTTCCAGGGAGTATGAAAATTGCCCATCAGAAGTTCCAATCACCTGGGCAAGTCCCCTGGAGCTGGTGCATTCCAAACTTCCCAATACGTCTCTCCTGGGGTTTCTCTGATCACTGTTGATCTGGAAGCCAAAGGATCTGGACCAATATCTCCTGACAACTCGTGTTTTGAGAGTCTAATCTGCAAAGAAGAATCAGCATTGCATTAGACCCATCTCTCCCCAGTGCCAAGAGCAGTTCAGTCTTCTATTAGCTGTGGCAGTAATTCTCATGAAAACAGAAAATTGTGTTGGCCAAAGAACGTGCTGGCATCAAAATAGAAGCGGGACTAAATTAGATACCAACTTGGAGAGAAGTGAGGGGTGAAAATGCAGGAGAGTTTCAACACCTTCAACGTTTATAATTATCCCTCAATATTTTGTGTGAGAAGTTTTATTTTTTTTCCTTCAATACAGTGGTTAACTTTACAGCCTGAGTAAGAAAAGAACCTGCATACCTATTTATTCTTATAGGCTTTTAACCCAGAACTGTCAGCTCTTTTGAATATAAATACAATTAATTTAGAAATTCCCAATATCGAAAATAGAACTATCAACAAATAGAACTATCAACAAATACGACAACAACACTATCATGTATAAACCAGGAACTGAATTTCACCACATCGACAGTATTAATCGTTGATGGAGAGATTGAAGTCCTCCTGCTACCTGGTCTGCACAATGGTTTCTGGGTGATAGAGAGAATGGAATCCCTTATGATTGTTGAAGCGTCACTCCTGAAAATTCAAAGTCATTTCTGCAGTCGACAATGAATTGTCCAAGAAAACAGTGAAATGGGCCTTTTGTGCTAACGTTTGCCTGGTTGAGTTATTTGAATGAAATTACTTTGAATTCAGAGGAACATTCTTAGGCAGTGCTGAGGCCGCATTCATTCCCCATTTCCTGAGAAGGTGGCAGTGAGGCTTCTTCTTCAATAATTCCAGTCCCTGATGTGACAAGGCAGCCACAATGCGGCTAGGTAGGGCATTCAGGATAGTGACACCACAACAGTGAAGGAATAGCAATGCACAACAGTCATTGGTTTGGAGAGGAACCTGGTGTCCCACATTACTATTCCTACACTCTTTTCTGTTAGAGAACACAGGAAAATGAGTCGCTGTGATAAACTCCATATCTTACTTACTTAAGCCACAGTACAGAGGTAGGACAGGATTTAAACCTGGGCTTAATAACGAATACCAACTGCTTTGTATAATGGTATCAAACCTCCTGAGTGCTGTTGAGTCTGCAAAAGAAAAGACATATTAAAATAATGCCTTTCACAATCTCAAGATTTCCCAAAGCTCTTTAAAGCAAAATGCTGAAAAAGTCTGGCCACTGTTATAATGTAGAAAATGTGGATGCACAAACAGCAATGTGGGAATGACCAAATAACCCGTATTAATGATGCTGCTTGATAGATTAATAAGTTTTACTTTTACGAGCAAAAGGGATCTCAGTGTAATGCACCATCTGGAAAACAATGACAGTATAACCCTCCCACTATACTGCACTGGTGTGTCCTCTTGGATCTCCTGCTTCACAGTGGGAGTTTAACAACCTTCTGACTCAGAGGCAAGAAAGCTATCGCTGAGCTCCAGCTGACACTTCTTCAGGTGAGTGGTAAATGTTCCATCACACTCCTGCCTCAAGATAGTTGAGAACATTGGAGAGGTCAGGTTGATAAGAATATCCAGTTTCTGCCTTGTTGTTATTTCAATAGCTGCTCGCTGGGAGCCTGGATTAATGACACCCACAATAGATTTGGTACTAATATCATAAAAATTGAAGGGCGTTTCAAAATGGTCATTGTCTGGCGTGCTTTTAGTGACATGAATGCTACTTTCCTCTTGTCGACCCAATCCAGAGGTGCTTTGAGGTTGACAGGGTCTATTGCATTATTGGAGCATTGTGCTGAACACTGTGCAATGGAAAGGGAACAAGGGAAAGTGGGGTGGCACAGTGGCACAGTGGTTAGCATTGCTGCCTCATAGCTCCAGGGACCTCGGTTCAATTCCGGGCTTGGCTCACTGTCTGTGTGGAATTTGCACATTCTCCCCGTGTCTACGTGGGTTTCCTCCAGGTCCTCCGGTTTCCTCCCACACTCCAAAGCTGTGCGGGTCAGGTAGGTTTGCCATGCTAAATTGCCCCTTAGTATCATGGGATGCGTAGGTTAGAGGGATTAGCAGGGTAAATATGTGGGGTTACGCGGATAGGACCTGGGTGGGGTTGTTGTTGGTGCAGACTTGATGGACCAAATGGTCTCCTTTTGTAGTGTAGGAATTCTATGATTCAATCTATACCCTGGCATGATGCAAGGAATGTCAATGATGCAGAAGCTAAAGATATTGGCCTGAAGACATTTCCCCGAGGAACTCCTACAGTGAGATTCTGGAGCTGTGCTGATTGCCTGACGAACTCATATTCTTTATGGAGAGGATGGGTGCCCTTGTGGTTGGTATTTTAAAGAGGAAAGGAGACGATTGGTGTTAATTGGTATGGGGCCTGCAATAAGCAGCAGGCATTCAGTTGTTTTTAAATAAAGGAATCCGATGTTGGTTTTGCCATTTGTGAGTGGGAAACTAGTGTGTATGGGGGAGGGAGGATAAGGAATAACACATGGGAGATGGCTGAAGTGAGCGCACTCATGAATCTAAAAGTTGCCCCTTCAGTTGGGAGCAGTGACACTTTTCAGTGGCCTGTGGTAAATAGATTCCACCAGAAACATCCAGCAGAATAGTTAGAATGGCACAGAATTGTTAAAAAATTCATGCTCAACAATCAATTTAATGTTTAGGACGATCATGTCTGCACACTTACAAATCTTCACCAAATAAACATTACTGAATAGAAGTGTCAGATCTGCAAGCACAGGTTTGAAGAAGAAAAATCAATGTAAATATGCAACAGGACATTTGCCCCCAGATAAATGAGCCTATCATTATTTGGCCCAATGTCTTTGATTCAGATCTGTCCCACTATCGTGCTTAATGACGTCAGTCAAGGATTTTTGTTTGGTGTTGTTTTCTATCCCGGTTCTACCATTGTGTTTACCAGGGTCTGAATAGTTAAAACAGAAATTACTGCTTGTCTGAATCTTTTAAGAAATGTGTTTTCTCCCATGTGAATCTGTGAGATAAACCAAATGCATTTATTCACCTCTAATGCAAAGACCTTAATTATATGTGTTGGTAATTTGATAATGTAAGGTTTGAGTATTGCTGAAAAAAGCACATATTTTCAAAGCTTTTCATCTTGCACTCATCAGGACAATTTGCAAGAGTATCAAATGTAATGGGAACAACAATTTATATTGCATCAAAAGAGAGTGCTCTTAAACAAAGCTTGGCTGTTAATTGATATATTCTCTATGGCAATGCCTTTACCAGTTAAAGTCCACTTGCCAAACAGTCATCATTCCCTTCTCATGCAATATAAATTGTTGTTCCCTTTACATTTGGTATCATACGCACATACAAACATACAAAATAAGATAAGTAGGGCATTCAGCCCCTCGAGCCTGCTCCTCCATTTTATATGATCATGACTAATCTGCTTGTGTTTCAAATTCTGCATTCCCATCTACCCCCCCATAACCTTTGATTCCGTTAACAAGAATCTACCTACCTCCATCTTAAAAATATTTATTTAGTGACCCCACACACCCCCATCGGCTCCTGCTCCCCACTACCTCCTGAGGCAGAGAGCTGCAAAATTGCACAATTCTCCAAGAAAAAAAATCTCCTGATCTCTGTCCTAAAATGGGGGTGACCTCCAATTTTCAAGCAGTGTCCCACGGTTCTCAACTCACGCACAAGAGGAAACATCATCTCCACGTCTATCTTGTTAAGACGATTCTGGATTTTATATACTCCAATGAAGTCACCCCTCACTCTTCTAACCTCCAGTGAAAACCAGCCTAGTCTGTCTAATCCATCCTCATAAGATAAACTGCTTATTCCAGGTATCAGTCGAGTAAAACTCCTCTGAACCACCTCCAGCATCTTAATCATAGAGTCATACATGTTTCCAGTATGGAAACAGGCCCTTCGGCCCAACTTGTCCATGCCGCCATTTTTTTTTAAACCCCTAAGCTAATCCCAATTGCCTGCATTTGGCCCATATCCCTCTATACCCATCCTATCCATGTAACGATCTAACTGTTTTTTAAAATACAAAATTGTACCCGCCTCTACTACTAACTCTGGCAGCTTGTTCCAGACCCCACCACCCTCTGTGTGAAAAAATTGCCCCTCTGGACACTTTTGTATCTCTCCTCTCTCACCTTAAACCTATGCCCTCTAGTTTTAGACTCCTCTACCTTTGGGAAAAGATATTGACTATCTACCTTATCTATGCCCCTCATTGTTTTATAGACCTCTATAAGGTCACCCCTCAGCTTCCTATGCTCCAGAGAAAAAAGTCCCAGTCTATCCAGCCTCTCCTTATAACTCAAACCATCAAGTCCCGGTAGCATCCTAGTAAATCTTTTCTGCACTTTTTCTAGTTTAATAATATCCTTTCTATAATAGGGTGACCAGAACTGCACACAGTATTTCAAGTGTGGCCTTACCAATGTTTTGTACAACTTCAACAAGACGTCACAACTCCTGTATTCAATATTCTGACCGATGAAACCAAGCATGCTGAATGCCTTCTTCACCACTCTGTCCACCTGTAACTCCACTTTCAAGGAGCTATGAACCTGTACCCCTAGATCTCTTTGTTCTGTAACTCTCCCTAACGCCCTACCATTAACTGAGTAAGTCCTGCCTTGGTTCAATCTACCAAAATGCATCACCTCGCATTTGTCTAAATTAAACTCCATCTGCCATTCGTCAGCCCACTGGCCCAATTGATCAAGATCCTGTTGCAATTGGAGATAATTTTCTTCACTGTCCACTATGCCACCAATCTTGGTGTCATCTGCAAACTTACTAACCATGCCTCCTGTCTTCTTATCCAAATCATTCATATAAATGACAAATAGCAGTGGACCCCACACTGATCCCTGAGGCACACCACTGGTCACAGGCCTCCAGTTTGAAAAACAACCCTCTACAACCACCCTCTGGCTTCTGTCAAGAAGCCAATTTTGTATCCATTTAGATATCTCACCCTGGATTCCGTGAGATTTAACTTTACGCAACAACCTACCATGCAGTACCTTGTCAAAGGCCTTGCTAAAGTCCATGTAGACAACATCAATTGCACTGCCCTCATCTACCTTCTTGGTTATCCCTTCAAAAAACTCAATCAAATTTGTGAGACATGATTTTCCACTCACAAAGCCATGCTGACTGTCCCTAATCAGTCCTTGCATCTCTAAATGCCTGTAGATCCTGTCCCTCAAAATATCTTCCAACAACTTACTCACCACAGATGTGAGGCTCACTGGCCTGTAGTTCCCAGGCTTTTCCCTGCAGCCCTTTTTAAACAAAGGCACAACATTTGCCACTCTCCAATCTTCAGGCACCTCACCCGTGACTATCGATGATTCAAATGTCTTGGCTAGGGGACCTGCAATTTCCTCCCTAGCCTCCCACTATGTCCTGGGATACACTTCATCAGATCCTGGGGATTTATCTACCTTGATGCGCTTTAAGACTTCCAGCACCTCCTTCGCTGCAATATGTACACTCCTCAAGACATCACTATCTATTTCCTCAAGTTCCCTAACATCCATGCTTTTCTCAATAGTAAATACTGATGAGAAATATTCATTTAGGATCTCACCCATCTCTTGTAGATCCGCACACAGATGACCTTGTTGATCCTTAAGAGGCCCTATTCTCTCCCTTGTTACTCTTTTGCCCGTTATGTATTTGTAGAAGCGCTTTGGATTCTCCTTTGCCTTATCTGCCAAAACAACCTCGTGTCCCCTTTTTGCCCTCCTGATTTCTCTCTTAACTCTACTCCTACACTCCTATACTCTTCAAGGGATTCACTTGATCCCAACTGCCTATGCATGTCATGTGCCTCTTTCTTCTTCTTGACCAGGGTCTCAATATCCCGAGTCATCCAGGGTTTCCTACATCTGCCAGCATTGCCCTTCACTCTAAGAGGAATGTGTTTATCCTGAACCCTGTTTAACACACTTTTGAAAGCCTGCCAATTACCAGACATCCCTTTGCCTTCCCACAGACTCCCCCAATTAACTTTTGAAAGTTCCTGCCTGATACCATCAAAATTGGCCTTGCCCCAATTTAGAATTTTAACTTTTGGGCCAGACCTATCATTCTCCATAGTTATCTTAAAACTAATAGAATTATGGTCACTGGTCCTAAAATGATCCCTCATTAACACTTCTGTCACCTGCCCTTCCTTATTTCCCAAGAGGAGGTCAAGTTTTGCCCCCTCTCGAGTCGGGCCATCCACATACTGAATGAGAAATTCCTCCTGAATACACTCAACAAATTTCTCTCCATCCAACCCTCTAATACTAGGGCTGTCCCAGTCAATGTTGGGAAAGTTAAAATCTCCGGCTATTACCACCTTATTTTTCTTGGAGCACTCTTCCTTAAACAACGAGACCAAAACTACACACAGTATTTGAGATGTGCTCTCACCAATGCCCTGTATAACTGAAGCATAACAACCTTACTTCTATGGTCAATTCCTCTCTCAATAAAGGATAGCATTCCAATAGTCTTCTTAATTACTTGCTGTACCTTGTTTCCTTACTTTTTGTGTCTCATGCACTAGAACACCTCAATTCCTCTGCACGTCAGAATTCTACAGTTGTCCTCCATAATATTCTGCTTTTTTCTTCTTCTTGCCAAAGTGAACAAATTCACATTGTCCCGCATTATACTCCATCTGCCAGATTTTTGTCCACTCACTGAGTCCTTTCTACATCTGTCAGCAACTTCCTTCTATCCACTTCACAACATACTTTCCTACCTATCTTTTTATCACCTGCACATTTAGCTACCATGCCTTCACTCCCCTTACCAGTACAGACTCCTGTGGGAATCCACTCATCACGTCCTGCCAAACAGAAACACACCCATTTATGAAAACCAAAAGAGAAAATGTTGGAAAATCTCAGCCCGTCTGGCAGCATCTGTAAGGAGAGAAAAGAGCTGACGTTTTGAGTCCAGATAACGCTTTGTCAAAGCTTTGACAAAGGGTCATCTGGACTTGAAATGTCAGCTCTTTTCTCTCCTTACAGAAGCTGTCAGATCTGCTGAGGTTTTCCAGCATTTTCTCTTTTGGTTTCAGATTCCAGCATCTGCAGTAATTTGCTTTGACCCATTTATGCGAAGTCTACTTACTGCCAGTGAGCCAATCTTCTATCCATTCTGATATGTTACCCGCTGTACCATGGGCTTTTATTTTCCACCACAAGCTGTGGTGTGACATCTTCTTGTGAATTGTGCTGATGTGTGCAAGACAAAAAGCTTCGACACATGCTTTTCCTTCAGTGATACTCAAGTTCAATACTGCCAAGCGACAGTATTTAATGTATAAGACCACAAGATGAAGGAAGGAAATTAATCTCTGCAATGTACTTTCTCCACATTATCCATTTTATCTAATCCTGTCTCTACTCACTCAACCTTTCAACCAGCTATCTAACCAAGTGACTAAACAACCCATGTTGAAGTGAAACAACATGACCTAAAAGTTTGTGCCAAATAGTGCATATAGGAGAATTCTAAAGTTCTGAAGAGTTTTAGAACATTAGAATTCGGAACAGGAGTATTCAATATGGCTCATCACAGCTGCTCCACCATTCAATAAGATCACGACTGAACTTTTACATTAGCTTCCCTTTCACAACCTATACCTGTAACTCTTAACTCCCTTAAGTACCCAACGTTTACTGATCTCAGTCTTGAATATCTCTATTAACTGAACATTCATAACCATCTGAAGTAGAGAATTCTAAAGATTCACAACACCCTGAATGAATTACTTTGCTCATCTCAATTCTAAATGGCAGACCCTTTGTCCAAAGATTATGAGCCCTAAATTTTGACTCTCCAGCCAGGGGAAACAGTACCTTGGCATTCACGTTTGAAGAGAGTTTTACAACAAAATTTCCTGAACTTATACTCCAATATAAATATACCAGCTGCTTTGCGAACTGCATGTTGTACTTACATGTTAACTTTCTGTAATTCATGTACAAAAGACCCAGCTCCCCTGAATATCAATATTTACCAATCTCTTATTAAAAAATATTATTTTGGCCCAAATCTTTCGGTTGCTGGATAGTTGGAGACCGGTTGTACCCAAGACGATGAGATATGGGACCCTTTGGAAATTCTAATTCAGGGTCCCTGGCATGGAAAGAGGATTGGTTGACTGGCACAAGGCAGAGAGTGGGGATAAAGGGGTCTTTTTCAGGATGGCAGCCGGTGACTAGTGGTGTGCCTCAGGGGTCAGTGCTGGGACCACAACTTTTCACAATATAAATTAACGATTTGGAGGAAGGAACTGAAGGTACTGTTACTAAGCTTGCAGATGATACAAAGATATGTAGAGGGTTGGGTAGTATTGAGGAAGCAGGGGGGCTGCAGAAGGACTTGGACAGGTTAGGAGAGTGGACAAAGAAGTGGCAGAGGGAATATAATGTGGAAAAGTGTGGGGTTATGCACTTTGGAAGGAGGAATGGAGGCATAGACTATTTTCTAAATGGGAAAGTGCTTAGGAAATCAGAAACACAAAAGGACTTTGGAGTCATTGTTCAAGATTCTCTTCAGGTTAATGTGCAGGTTCAGTCGGCAGCTACGAAGGCAAATGCAATGTTAGCATTCATCTCGAGAGGGCTCGAATACAAGAAGAAGTTTAACAACACCAGGTTAAAGTCCAACAGGTTTAGTTGGTAGCAAAAGCCACACAAGCTTTCGGAGCTGCAAGCCCCTTCTTCAGGTGAGTGGGAATTCTGTTCACAAACAGAGCATATAAAGACACAGACTCAATTTACATGAATAATGGTTGGAATGCGAATACTTACAACTAATCAAGTCTTTAAGAAACAAAACAATGTGAGTGGAGAGAGCATCAAGACAGGCTAAAAAGATGTGTATTGTCTCCAGACAAGACAGCCAGTGAAACTCTGTGGGGGTTACAGATAGTGTGACATGAACCCAATATCCCGGTTGAGGCCATCCTCGTGTGTGCGGAACTTGGCTATCAGTTTCTGCTCAGCGACTCTGCGCCGTCGTGTGTCGCGAAGGCCGCCTTGGAGAACGCTTACCCGAATATCAGAGGCCGAATGCCCGTGACCGCTGAAGTGCTCCCCAACAGGAAGAGAACAGTCTTGCCTGGTGATTGTCGAGCGGTGTTCATTCATCCGTTGTCGCAGCGTCTGCATAGTTTCCCCAATGTACCATGCCTCGGGACATCCTTTCTTGCAGCGTATCAGGTAGACAACGTTGGCCGAGTTGCAAGAGTATGTACCGTGTACCTGGAAGGTTGTGTTGTGACATGCATTTAGAAAGCAGTTTCTGGCATGCATTGATGTCAATGGGACAATGTAACGGGTCAACTCACAAACTAACCCCACTGTGCACTAAAGAAACTGGTGTGAAAATCTAACCAGAAAGGCAATTCCCTTTCACAAACTGCGTGGTGAGAAGCTCAGCATGAAGTACCTTTCATACAGTGTAGAAACTTTGTGTGGGATTTTCTTAATGTGATGAGGAAAACAATGCTTCCAGCCCCACCTTAGAGATTCTAACTGAACCACCAGAGAGTGGGGTTCTAAGTAGAGATCAAAGAACACAGAATCCTACAGTGCAGAAGGAGGCCATTCGGCCCATCGGGTTTGCACCGAACACAATCCCACTCAGGCCCTATTCCCATAACCCCACACATTTACCCTGCTAATCCTCCTGACATTAAGGCTCAACTTAACATGGCCAATCAACCTAACCCGCACGTCTTTGGATTGTGGGAGAAAACGCATGCAGAGACAGGGAGAAAGTGCAAACTCCACACAGTCAGTGACCGAGGCCAGAATTGAACCTGGGTCCTTGGCACTGTGAGGCAGCAGTGCTAACCACTGTGCCATCGTGCTGCCCATATGGAAGTTGGCAGATCCCCATCGGGGAATTGAACCCCGGTCTCCAGCGTAACAGACGAGGATAATAACCTCTACACGAACGAGGAAGTTGCTTCCATTAAGAACTCAAGAGATACTCAATGGTGGTGTAACTCCCAACCTGTAGGCTGCCCCTGACAATAGTGATCTGAAATAGGTATTGGTGGATTAATGCAGCTTTGGTCCTTGGGTACAAGGGATGGGGTGGGAGATGTGTGAGCTATTTGTAGTTTAAGAAAGGAGAAAATATTCTCCTGACCAATTTAACTGACACAGTTCAAATAAGTAGAGGATTAGTGTTGTAAATGTAGAAAATAACAACTGTACTCATGGGATGAAAAGCGATTTGAATCAATGTAAACCTGATAAGTAAACCTGATGTAAACCTTGTAAGGTGCCCACTGTATTATAATTGGAGTATTGAAATTAGTATTGAATCTATTACAATCAGCGTCCAAGATCAGCTATTATGGAGCAGAAATATGTTGGCGGGATTCTTTAATTTCCTTTGATTAAAAAGCCTCCTCAACGTAGAACTTTACAACACCGTTAAATCAAAAGAGAAAAGAAAGCAATCTTCGCTTGCCACGTAACTTCCTTCCTTAAGATAGCAGAAAGTCATGGTATTTCACAGTTGTTGCCGGTTGCAGGGTGAAATTCAGGTTAATTACCGGGTGGAACATCCGCATTGATGTCTCAAACACAGACGCACAGGATAATAACGGGTCCTGGGTCTGAAAGTTTAAACAGCTTCGGGAACAGTGGGAAACATTGAAAAGATGCAATTCCTGCTGAAGCTGCTTTTCATTTTACAAACAGGAGTTCAAGGTAAGATACTTTCTCTGCTCAGGAGACGTGTACATTGTCGGAGTGCTGGGGTATGGTGTTAGAGGCAATTGATTCATTTTTTAAAGAATATTTCAGTATTTTTATAGTATGTTGTACTGAAGAGAGAGATTGCAAGTGAGACTGAACTTGAATGATTCGGTTAAGATCACTATTCAAAGGCCCTCATCACAGTGGCTGGGTTAAATCTCCTGCTGTATAATTTGTATTTCAGTTGAGTTGATGCTTTGTAGACCGATTGCCAATTCTCACCCTGATTAGGGTTGTATTGTTTAAAGTTGTGTAGATCTTTGGTAAAAGTGTGTCATTCATTGCTCAGTGTTCACACTGATAGCAGCCATTTCACAGAATTGGAAGCTAAAGTCTATAGATTCTTATGGTAACATCAGAAATCTATAGATTATTTGTGGTGACATCTGTCTAGTTTTACAAAGTAAAACAAATTTAAAATGGAAGAAAATATTAGTGCAGAGCAGCTGGTCCCAAAGCGTTGCATAGTTTAGAATTAAGTCTGAGAAAATCTTTTTTTTACATTAGATCCAATTGGAAGGATATCGCAACTCGACACTGTTTAAATTGAGATTTTAATATTCCCCATTTCTGTTGAAAATCATGAGGAAGTAACTTCAAAATGAAGATGACAAAGCTTTATATTCCATCAGGTATCGCAATCATTGGGGAGATGTTTTAGCCAAGTCTGGTCAATGTCTTGAGATGACAGGCAGTCACAATAGATTCAGCACCGTAAGAAAATATTAATGTAGAATATCAGGTCTCAAATACTCACTTCGTTTAGAACTCAGGCTTAGAAAGATAAATAGAATCCCTACAATGCAGAAGGAGGCCATTCAGCCCATCAAGTTTGCACCGACAACAATCCCACCCAGGCCCTATTCCTGTAATCCCACATATTTACCCCACTAATCCCTCTAACCTACACACCCCAGGACACTAAGGGGCAATTTAGCATGGCTAATCGACTGAACCTGCACATCTTTAGTCTGTGGGAGGAAACCAGAGCTCCCGGAGGAATCCCATGCAGACACGGGGAGGACCTGCAAACTCCACACAGACAGTGACCCAAGCCGGGAATCAAACCCAGGTCCCTGGCGCTGTGAGGCAGCAGTGCTAACCACTGTGCCATCAGGATCTTTCATGTTCCATGCTATTTCAATTGAGTTTTTGATGTAAACAGTTTATATTGAAAATCAGGACCAACTCAACTTAAAATGAAAATGACAAAGCTTTTTATTCCATCAGGTGTGTTGAACATTGGGGAGGTGACTCAGCCAAGTCTGGTCAGTGTCCTGAGAGGACAGCCAGTCACAATAACCTGTACATTTATTTATAATGGGACTTCTCGCCAATGGATACATGCAAACTGGCACAGAAACTCTCGAAGGGCTTCCAACTATTCCTATAGCAGCAATAAACCGACCTGCATTCCTGACGTTACTCTGGGTCATTTGAATCACTGTGTTTCATCACTGAAGCTTGAAAATGTTTCTTCTGATCAGTCTGATTATAATTATCTCTGTGTGGTGAAGATTCCGCTTTACCCACCAATCGAGAGAAGTGGACCAGGAACACGGATACAGAGTTATGGTAAAGTGTTTGCATATCATGTAATAAGTAAGAAGACTTTGCAACTTTAAAGATTCACTGTATAGTCTGTATAAATTATAGATTATAGAATCCTACAGTGGAGAAGGAGGCCATTTGGCCCATTGAGTCTGCACGATCCCACCCAGGCCCTATCCCCATAACCTTATGCATTTACCCCAGCTCGTCCCCCTGACACTAAGGGGCAATCCATCTAACCCCCACATCTTTGGACTGTGGGAGGAAACCAGAGCACCAGGAGGAAACCCACGCAGACACGGGGAGAATGTGCAAACTCCACACAGACAGTGACCCAAGCCAGGAATTGAGTCCAGGTCCCTGGTGCTGTTAGGCAGCTGTGCTAACCACTGTGCCACCATGCCGCCCTATAGATACAACATGTTCACCAAACCATTCATACAATCAATAATTATTAACAGACACACACAATGTTGCACCAGGTTACTTAAGCAAATTGTGTTGCTACCCAGAAGAGTACAAGTAAATGAGTGCTGGTGTTCAGAATGATGTTCTCTAAACCTGGTTTGTGATCACTTGTTACTGTAGGGTCTGAGGAGGTGAAAAGGCCATCACTAAGGTGAATCCCTTCCAATTTCATTATTTATTACATTCATACCACAAGGGCGGCACGGTGGCACAGTGGTTTTCACTGCTGCCTCACAGCGCCAGGGACCTGGGTTTGATTCCCAGCTTGGTTCACTGTCTGAACAGAGTCTGCGCGTTCTCCCCATGTCTGCGTGGGTTTCTTCCGGGTGCTCTGGTTTCCTCCCACAGTCCAAAGATGTGCAGGTTAGGTTGATTGGCCATGTTAAGTTGACCCTTTGTATCGGGGGATTGGCAGGGTAAATACGTGGGGTTACGGGAATAGGGCCTGGGTAGGATTGTAGTTGTTGCAGACTCAATGGGCCAAATGGTCTCCTTCTGCACTGTTGGGATTCTATGATTATCCCTCTGTTTCATATTAGCTAGTTATACAATCGTTCAAACATTACTCTTTTTAAGATTCACTGGATTTGTTAAAACATGTTTGGGTGGGATTTTCCAGCCTCACTCACCCTGAAACCGGAAAATCCTGCCTGAGTTCAATGAACCTTTCCTTCATCCGCTATGATTCCCACTGCGGGTGGAATGGTAAAATTCACCAAGTTCATGACATTCTCGGTTCGCTTTTCAAGACTTTGTTCTTGGACTGTGGGAGGAAACCAGAACACCCAATGGAAGCCCACACAGATACAGGCAGAATGTACAGACTCCACACGGACAGTCACCCGAGGCTGGAATTGAACCCGGGTCCCTGCCGCTGTGAGGCAGCAGTGCTAACCACTGAGCCACTGTGCTTCCCCGTACAGCAACAGATTGGTCACAGAGCTGATACAGATGGTCCCTTTTCTCCATTGTGTGATATTCCTGTCTCACAGCAGGGATAGTTCCCTGTCAGCTTTACTGTCTCTTTATTGTTTTGGCTACCTTTCCCATCATGCCACAAAGGCTCCCACAGCTGATTTTAAAACTATTAATATTCAAACTACATATTGAAGTTGTAAATGCACATCTTAACATGAATTTCAATATCAAATTATTCCACTTCAATATATGACCAGTAATATAAAATCAATAATCCAATAAAGGTTTGAAAATGTTAGAAATACACAGCGGGTCAGTCAGCATCTCTGAAGGGAAGAGTTACCGTAGAATCCCCAGAGTGCAGAATGAGGCCATTCGGCCCATTGAGTCTGCACTGACTCTCTGACAAATCATCTTACATCCCCCTTCCCCCCTTTAATGCTTTGGTTCAAAACTTTAATCAAAACTATGACATATAATCAATTATGATGAAATTGCACAAGTGTGTGATACATTGCCATTTGTCAGGAAATATCAAACAGGGGATTTCAGAAAGCAAATAGAGATTTGCCATGGAAAGCCTACAGCTTGAGGCAAAAAGGTCATGTCAGGATTCACAACCTGCCCACAATGTCCAATAACATCTTCAAATGCTGATACTGTTACAGCAGGAGTGATGCACAAAGGAATAACTAATGCAATAACATGCTTTATTGTGTCACATATACAGATATAAAACTCAGTTCTCAGAGAAAATTATTAACTTTAAGCACACTGGCAATAAGTTAGTGCAGTTTTTCCAAAATGGTTTTGTTGATGCCATTTGTAATTATTCAAAGATCTCCATCATGGTTTAGGGTAAAGTTTCCATACTTATTTGGATTAAGCAACATTTTCTGCTGATCATTAACTCTGAGAATTTACAATTTTTAAAATTGGTTACATTGTCTACATTTGTAGCATCAAAATCCTGCGTCTATTGTGACGGCTCTTGTATAATGCATATTGGAATTCACACGAGATACTGTTTACCCTTATCCGCATGCTCAGTTAGCATTTCCGACTTTGTCCTCAAGTTCCAATGAATGTTCGAAATACCTAATGCTGTTCATCATTGTTACATGTATGAGCAGCAATATAAAATCAATAATCCAGTAAGAGCTTGAAAATGTTGTGAATACACAGCAGGTAAGTTAGCATCTCTAAAGCAAAGAGTGCAGTTAATGTTTTGGCTCAAAGTTTTAATCAAAGCCAATACATTTAATTGACAAACTACAATGAATGTGGACAAATATGTGATAGGTTCCTTTAAAACCATTCTTAAAAATGTCTCTATTGTGAAGCTTTTGATCAATGTCCTAGTATATCCTTATATGAATCAGTGTTAAACATTGTTCAATGGTGCTCTGTGAAATGTGTGGGTGGTTTTGCTATATAAATGCTGTTTTACCGATTGCATTCAATGAATGAAAACTTTTTGGCACTGGGCCCATAATATTTCAACCAACAATTGTGGCATGTGAAATACCGAGGGGGAAAAAAAGCATAAACCTACTGTAATGACCTCAACGAGGTGCATGAGGTTGGCCTCTTGGAGTATGAGCAAAAAAAGGTGGCATGGTGGCACAGTGGTTAGCACTGCTGCCCCACAGCACCAAGGACCCAGATTCAATTCCCGGCTTGGGTCACTGCCCGTGTGGAGTTTGCACATTTTCCCCGTGTCTGCGTGGGATTCCTCCAGGTGCCCCTGTTTCCTCCCACACTCGAAAAGATATGCGGATTAGGTGAATTGGCCATGCTAAATTCTCCCTTAGTATGCCTGAACAGGTACCAGAATGTGGCGACTCGGGGATTTTCACAGTAATTTCACTGCAGTGTGAATGTAAGCCTACTTATGACACTAATAAATAAACTTTGTCTTTGAGCACAATATTCCCTGATTAAGGTAATGATTGCCTGCTCCATCAGGGAGTCTCACCTATATATATTGAGGAGTGTCAGGCCTACTGACACTCCGTAATCTGACTTTGTACCTGAAGCACCCTAAGGGTTGGAATTGAGGATCTGGAGTCACATGTAGGCCAGATTGGGTAAAGACAGCAGATTTCCTTCCCTAAAGGACATTAGTGAACTAGATGGGTTTTTACAACAATTGTTTCATGGTCATCATCAGATTTTTTAATTCCAGATTCTTTTTAAATTCAAATTTCACCATTTCAGATTCGGTGGGATCCGAACTCAGGTCTCCAGAGAATTATCCTGGGTCTCTGGATTACTAGTCTAGCGACAATACCACTACGCCACCGCCTCACCTGGATGACTGAAAGGTCACCCGGACTTGAAACATTGGCTTTATTCTCTCTCCACAGATGCTGTCAGACCATACTGAAGTTTTCCAATAAGCTTCCTGTTGTATTAGACTCTATCTTTTGCCGAAGACTTTGGGAATTCCTGTCCATGTGTCCATTGTTGATGTCACTGCAGCAGAACATATAGAAGGTCACATATGGGAAATGCGCACAAAATAACTGTTCTCAGTGTAAGCATAAAGTAATATAACAAAAGGTGACAAAGCTATTGAAAGTACCTGATAATAACTTGGTTTTAATCACAGAGAAGAATCCCAATATACATTAATCAAAATATACTCGTATAAGGCAAGTTTCTGCTACCATTAAGTTGTCTTAGTGTGCCATTAATGTTACCCAGTAGGTAAGGTAAAACATAGGACTGTGGTGTGTCAGTTACTGTGATCAGATAATTACTACTTAAAAATTACAATATATAATCCTGATTGAACAGTGATTTAGAGTGACATGAGTGTATTTCTTGAATGTATTTTGTTCCTTGATTTGTTTAATCTAAAGGGAAGGTTACTTAACTAGTAACGTGACTCTACCTTTTCTTTTCCTTTCTCTCTCAGGACCCCCTGAAATCTCCACTGGGGATGGTGCTTTGGTTATTGGACACAAGTCAAACTTGACCTGCTCTGCCAAGGGGTTGTACTTTGAGAACATTACCTTTATCTGGACATGTCATGGCGAAAACATCATAAAAAACATCACTACACAGACCTCAAGAGCAATAGTGAGTGGTACACCTGTTGCCTCCAGCCAGCTTGAAATCACCCCAAAACTGACTGACCATGGAACTGTCTGCACATGTCAGATAAACCATGTGACTTTCAGCCAGCCACTGACAAATGAGATCAAACTTCACATTATGTGTGAGTATGGATTTTTTTACATTTTGAGTACTCTGTAATGCTAATTTTTATTTCAACTTTGGACCCCCTCTGATTATTCTCTGTTTACAGCTAGAATGTAGGTATCTGTGCCATGCCTATGTAACCTCAATTTCATAGGAACATAGGACAGAGAAACATAGGACTTAGGTCCAGGTGTAGACCATTTGGCCTTTGAACTCGCTCCATCATTCCAATATAATCACGGCTGATCTGATTGAGGTCACAACTCCACTTTCCTGTCTGCCCCATGTAAATTTTGGCTCTCTTGTCTGTCAAAAATCTATTCAACTTAGACTTGAATCAGTTTAAACACTCAGCCTTCACTCCATGCTGATGAAGAGAATTCCACAGATTAACAACTCTCTGAGGAAAAAAAATCTCAACTTTGTCTGAAAAGATAGACCTCTTTTTCTTAAACTATGTCTCCAATTTCAGTTTCCCCCGCAAGAGGAAACATTCTCCCTCCATCGACTCAATAAAGTGCCCTCAAAATCTTAAATGCTTTAATAAGTTCAACTCCAATGGGTATAACTCCAAACTGAGCAGTATTTCTTCATAGGATAAACCCTTCACCCCAGGAATGGGATTCCCCTGTGTCCATTTTGTTTGCTGTTCCAGACCTGGTCCCATTATTTTTATCACCCTTTTTCTTTCTCTTTTCTCTCTCTATTGGGCCCTTTTTCTCACCCTTCCTGTTATTCCGTCATACCTCCTTTAATTTCTCTCTTCTTGGGCATAGCCTTACACTAACCTTTCACTATTCCTCTATTTTCTTACTCTCCTGGTGTTCTCTCAGGCTTCACTCCTTCTTGGACAAATCCATAGCTTCCCTCCTTGCCTTTCAATAATCACTGCCTCTGTATGAACAACAAACCCAACTGTTGCATGCTGTTCTCTTTTCTATCTTCCACCCCAATGCACCTAATGAGGGCTAATACTGACAATCTGCCTCCTGTCCTGTTTACTCTTCCTCCTCTGACTTTGTGAACTCTTCCAGCAGAATAATAATCACCGTCTCTCTACACAGTTTATTTTTGATTTCACTGTGAAGAATCATTTTGGGGTGTTTTCCTATCAGAAATGTGCTATGTAGGAGCAGGTTCTTGTTAACTAATTCTATCTCTGTATGCATTATATTCATATGTTTTTTACATAAAATTAAGTGTACATTATCTTTACTGTTAGATGGACCACAAGATCCCACTATAATGTATAGGTTGGCCAGCAGTGACAATTATCGTCATCAGACCAATAGCTCCATCACTGTCCCAATGGACTCGGTCCTGGAACTGAAATGTTGTGTGGATAGTAACCCGATTTCCACTGTGATCTGGATGAAGGACAGTGAAAACTACACTGAAATCTCACGACTTGAATCTGGATTGAATTGTTCAAATGTAAAGATACATTTCCAGTCTATACATGGAGGAGTGTACTGGTGTGTGGCGAACAATAGCTATGGCTGGAGAAACGCAAGTGTTCGTATAGTAGGTGTGAAAGGTAAACATGCTTGTTATAATACATGTGTGAAGATTGCAGTGTTTGTTACAGGGAATAATACTTTCAGAAAATTGGGAGCACAGATGAACTGTAAAGTATCTTCTTTCTTGGGCTCAGAATGTGTAGGCTTGTAATATTTATTCTACTTTAAACTGGACTTGTATAGAAAATAATACATCCCATCCCCAAGACATGGTCATGTTTAACCACTTATGGGTTAACACACATTTGTCCACGATTGACATTATTTTTTATAAGACATTCTTCTTATATTCTTATTCCAGCAGAATAATAATCACCGTCTCTCTACACAGTTTATTTTTGATTTCACTGTTAAGAATCATTTTGGGGTGTTTTCCTTTCAGAAATGTGCTATGTAGGAGCAGGTTCTTGTTAACTATTCTATCTCTGTTTGCGTTAATTATATTCATATGTTTTTTACGTAAAATCTCTTCCATATTCTCTGTTTACAGCCAGAATTTAGGTACCTGTGCCATGCCTATGTAACCTCAATTTCATAAGAACATAGGACAGAGAAACATAGGACTTAGGCCTGAGAGGGGGGAGACGGGGGGTGGGGTCCCGCGGCCAGCGATGGGGGGTTGCCAGCCTGGCCAACAATGTAGCTGGCCAGCGATCGGGAGGCCGGCAGTGCGGGGCTGCTGCACTTGCGCTGATTACGGCGCAGACATGTGCAGTGGCCCGCTCAGCGCTATGCTGCCGGCCTCTCTGGTGGGAATAGACCCCGCTGCTGGATTTTCAACGTGAATCTCACTAGGGAACTCTGCAGTGCTCAGAATGTGGGAGATTCTTTTTGAAAATCCCACTGAAAAAAACAGCTGGTTATTCCCTTGTTCACTCAAATTCGGCACTTAGAATTTCTTTGGGGGGGGGGGAGAATCCTGGCCATTGTGTTTCTGGTCTCCAATTCGAACATTTTTGATTGACCATGCAATAAAGTAGATGAAATCTTTAGGACCTACTATTTGCCTTGTTTAAAAATGCTACACTGATCCTTCACAAACTTCTTACAGGTCACACATGGTATGGGATTTTGATTATGCGGTTCGTTGCAGTTGCTGTGATCATTCTGATTCTAATCACGCTGAGTTGTTTGGTTAACTGCTGAAAACCAGGTAACGATGTAAAGCTTAAATCACCAAGAAACATGATAGCATTGATGTTTTCTTTCAAATCAATAAAGGTAAAATAATTCAGCTTTCACATCTAATGTAATCATTATAGTCTTTTAGAAATATACCTCGCCTTATGAATTGCTCTCAACTAAATCAGTCTTCACTTCTTCTGATATAACTTTCCATTAAATTGCTGAGATGTGTGTGTATTAATGTACACATGCCGATTGTTTTCAGATTACCATTCAATAGATGGGAGAAAGATCAGGTTCAAAGAAATAAAATTAACTGGGGGAATGGTGACTATTTTGTTCTTCTTTCTGAAATTGTCTCACAATAAAAACTGAAACAGCAGAAAAAGGATACCAGAGACATATGAGGGGTGGCACGGTGGCACAGTGGTTAGCACTGCTGCCTCACAGCACCAGGGACCCGGGTTCGATTCCCAGCTTGGGTCTCACTGTCTGTGTGGGGTTTGCACGTTCTCCCCGTGTCTGTGTCTGTATCTTCCGGTTTCCTCCCACAGTCCAAAGATGTGCGGCTTAAATGGATTGGCCACGCTAAATTGCCCCTTAGTGTCAGGGAGACTAGCTAGGGTAAATGCTTGGGGTTATGGGGATAGGGCCTGGGTGGGATTGTGGTCAGTGCAGACTCGATGGGTCGAATGGCCTCCTTCTGCACTGTAGGATTCTATGATTCATAATTGAATTTCGACAGTAAAGTTTCTATGTCTATTACTAAATGAGATATAAATTCATTAATCATATTGGGAAAGATGCAAGTGTGATTCCACTCAAAAGACAGTGAAATGACATATCAGAAGCTCTAGTATTTTTGACGAACTTAATGGTACTAATCAAAATTTGATTTACAAATTACCTGAGGTGGTGGGGAGAGCATCGCATTTTGGGATTTATTTTCATCAGTGCTAACAGAGATATTGACAGAAGCGATGCTGATGGACAATGTCAGAGTTTGCCTCCTTCTGAAATGCCGAGGAACTAGGAGACCTGTGCTTTATCAGATAAACTCTGTATTTAATTTTCCAAGCAACAGTTTGAAAGAAGCCAATAACTGAAGTGACTTGAATTATTTCCTAGTGGATTGTGCATGTGAACAGGAAAGAGAGCTACTGTTCCATTTATCGGTAAAGCTTTTGAAGGCACCAGCAACATCAACGAGGAGTGATGAAATTACTGAAGAAATTTAAACACATGGTCATTGTGAAGGAGCCTCCAATGTCCTTGGCTGAATAAAGAATTAGATGCCTCGTTGGACAATTGTAGTTAAAGGTGGATTTGGATCGGACATCCGACTTACCTTGGGGGAAAAAAAGGTATAAAAATCATTGCAAACGTGATTTGTTTAGTTATCTTCTGAAGGGTACATATGTTTGATTTCTTGTAACATGTTTCTAACAAATAGCTGTTTTGTTAATGAATGTATTATCGGGAATGTTCCATGGTTCTGATGACAGTGGGATCAGATTATTCAAACCACAGCGATCTGGGCTGTTTCTGCTACACTCACCCTAGTTTTTACAGAAAATTGCTGACAACTTTCCAGAGCAGGTGTGAAACCTACCTGGCAGCAAATAAATTACCTGGGATGTCCAAGCACAAGGGCGACCAGAGCAACCCCAGCAATGTTCACCTCCCCACCCAGTCCCCAGCAATGTTCACTCTCTGTCCAGCACTCAAAAATGTTCACACTCCCCACTCCACCCAGCTCCCAGCAATGTTCCCTTCTTTCCATGCCAGCAAAGTTCTCACCAGCCCCCTCTCTGCCTACCTCCAGCAATGTTCAATGTACAGCAGGAGCACCTACACAGATGAAATGACTCCTCAGTGTCCAACGTGGGATTCCTTTGGATGATGGCAGCAGTTTATTTTCTTTTCCCCTTAGGGGCCGATGTGGGATCAACTAACTTTATTTCCAGGATTCCTGAGGCCTTTGTATGGGCCCCTATTGAACTTATCTTAGGGTTGCCAACTCTGGCTGGTCTTATTCCAGGAGATGTTGCTGAAAGTGACGTCAGGAAAACTCACTGGGGCAATGATAATTTTAGTATTTCCACTGGCTGAGCCTGATACTGGGCTACTGGGCTCTCAGTGAAGGAATCCACACATACTAACTTGGGTTCAGAATGGAGTGTGTGCTTTGTACTTTGACACAGCCAATGTATGTTCAAAGGGACTTTGTGTTACTGAGTCCATTATAGCTTAAGATGTGCTTTGTAATCTATGTTAATCTTAAAATTTGTATATATCTGTGACACTGGGAGGTGGGAGGGTACTGTAAAGGAGTATTGTATCATAATCCAATGCATCATGTTTAATAAATGTTTTTTTTTCTTGTTGTTAATTCGAATTTGTGATCATGTGATTCTGTTCCTCCACCTTTTCTAAAAGAAACATAAATGTTACAGCCTGAGTTAGGGTTCCATTCTGGGATCTTCCCATCCAGTTATAACTGGGATCGTTACAGGTGGCAGGTGATTTGGATGCCAGCTGGTTTGTGTAATAGGTGGGTGGGGTGGTAGGGTGGCAGGTGGGTGAGTGGGTAAGTAAGTTGGTGGGTTGCATTTGGGGGCTGTCAAGGGCTAGACAGATTGGGTCCGGGAAGTTGTGGGGGTCGGGGGGGGAGATCAGGGGTATATTTTGGAAGGTGGGGTAGAATCATAGAATCCCTACAGTACAGAAGGCAGCCATTCAGCCCATCGAGGCTGCACCGACCACAATCCCACCCAGGCCCCATTCCTGTAACTCCACATATTTACCCTGCTAATTCCCTGACACCAGTGTCAATTTAGCGTGGCCTGCACATCTTTGGACTGTGGGAGGAAACCGGAGCACCCGGAGGGCCCCTTTGCAGATATGGGGAGAATGTGCAAACTCCGCACAGTGAACCGAGGATGGAATTGAACCCGGGTCCCTGGCACTGTGAGGCAGCAGTGCTAACCAATGGAGATGGGGAATCAGGGGGATTTGGCAGGTTAAGAGGGTAGTTGGGAGATCAGACAATGTAGTCATGAGTCAGGGGGTGGTCAGGCTGGAGTCACGGTTTTTTCAAGTAAGTCAGAACTGTCCAGGTTTAAGCAACGGAGAGTTGGAAACTTTTTCAGTGTTCCAGGGAGTATGAAAATTGCCCATCAGAAGTTCCAATCACCTGGGCAAGTCCCCTGGAGCTGGTGCATTCCAAACTTCCCAATACGTCTCTCCTGGGGTTTCTCTGATCACTGTTGATCTGGAAGCCAAAGGATCTGGACCAATATCTCCTGACAACTCGTGTTTTGAGAGTCTAATCTGCAAAGAAGAATCAGCATTGCATTAGACCCATCTCTCCCCAGTGCCAAGAGCAGTTCAGTCTTCTATTAGCTGTGGCAGTAATTCTCATGAAAACAGAAAATTGTGTTGGCCAAAGAACGTGCTGGCATCAAAATAGAAGCGGGACTAAATTAGATACCAACTTGGAGAGAAGTGAGGGGTGAAAATGCAGGAGAGTTTCAACACCTTCAACGTTTATAATTATCCCTCAATATTTTGTGTGAGAAGTTTTATTTTTTTTCCTTCAATACAGTGGTTAACTTTACAGCCTGAGTAAGAAAAGAACCTGCATACCTATTTATTCTTATAGGCTTTTAACCCAGAACTGTCAGCTCTTTTGAATATAAATACAATTAATTTAGAAATTCCCAATATCGAAAATAGAACTATCAACAAATAGAACTATCAACAAATACGACAACAACACTATCATGTATAAACCAGGAACTGAATTTCACCACATCGACAGTATTAATCGTTGATGGAGAGATTGAAGTCCTCCTGCTACCTGGTCTGCACAATGGTTTCTGGGTGATAGAGAGAATGGAATCCCTTATGATTGTTGAAGCGTCACTCCTGAAAATTCAAAGTCATTTCTGCAGTCGACAATGAATTGTCCAAGAAAACAGTGAAATGGGCCTTTTGTGCTAACGTTTGCCTGGTTGAGTTATTTGAATGAAATTACTTTGAATTCAGAGGAACATTCTTAGGCAGTGCTGAGGCCGCATTCATTCCCCATTTCCTGAGAAGGTGGCAGTGAGGCTTCTTCTTCAATAATTCCAGTCCCTGATGTGACAAGGCAGCCACAATGCGGCTAGGTAGGGCATTCAGGATAGTGACACCACAACAGTGAAGGAATAGCAATGCACAACAGTCATTGGTTTGGAGAGGAACCTGGTGTCCCACATTACTATTCCTACACTCTTTTCTGTTAGAGAACACAGGAAAATGAGTCGCTGTGATAAACTCCATATCTTACTTACTTAAGCCACAGTACAGAGGTAGGACAGGATTTAAACCTGGGCTTAATAACGAATACCAACTGCTTTGTATAATGGTATCAAACCTCCTGAGTGCTGTTGAGTCTGCAAAAGAAAAGACATATTAAAATAATGCCTTTCACAATCTCAAGATTTCCCAAAGCTCTTTAAAGCAAAATGCTGAAAAAGTCTGGCCACTGTTATAATGTAGAAAATGTGGATGCACAAACAGCAATGTGGGAATGACCAAATAACCCGTATTAATGATGCTGCTTGATAGATTAATAAGTTTTACTTTTACGAGCAAAAGGAATCTCAGTGTAATGCACCATCTGGAAAACAATGACAGTATAACCCTCCCACTATACTGCACTGGTGTGTCCTCTTGGATCTCCTGCTTCACAGTGGGAGTTTAACAACCTTCTGACTCAGAGGCAAGAAAGCTATCGCTGAGCTCCAGCTGACACTTCTTCAGGTGAGTGGTAAATGTTCCATCACACTCCTGCCTCAAGATAGTTGAGAACATTGGAGAGGTCAGGTTGATAAGAATATCCAGTTTCTGCCTTGTTGTTATTTCAATAGCTGCTCGCTGGGAGCCTGGATTAATGACACCCACAATAGATTTGGTACTAATATCATAAAAATTGAAGGGCGTTTCAAAATGGTCATTGTCTGGCGTGCTTTTAGTGACATGAATGCTACTTTCCTCTTGTCGACCCAATCCAGAGGTGCTTTGAGGTTGACAGGGTCTATTGCATTATTGGAGCATTGTGCTGAACACTGTGCAATGGAAAGGGAACAAGGGAAAGTGGGGTGGCACAGTGGCACAGTGGTTAGCATTGCTGCCTCATAGCTCCAGGGACCTCGGTTCAATTCCGGGCTTGGCTCACTGTCTGTGTGGAATTTGCACATTCTCCCCGTGTCTACGTGGGTTTCCTCCAGGTCCTCCGGTTTCCTCCCACACTCCAAAGCTGTGCGGGTCAGGTAGGTTTGCCATGCTAAATTGCCCCTTAGTATCATGGGATGCGTAGGTTAGAGGGATTAGCAGGGTAAATATGTGGGGTTACGCGGATAGGACCTGGGTGGGGTTGTTGTTGGTGCAGACTTGATGGACCAAATGGTCTCCTTTTGTAGTGTAGGAATTCTATGATTCAATCTATACCCTGGCATGATGCAAGGAATGTCAATGATGCAGAAGCTAAAGATATTGGCCTGAAGACATTTCCCCGAGGAACTCCTACAGTGAGATTCTGGAGCTGTGCTGATTGCCTGACGAACTCATATTCTTTATGGAGAGGATGGGTGCCCTTGTGGTTGGTATTTTAAAGAGGAAAGGAGACGATTGGTGTTAATTGGTATGGGGCCTGCAATAAGCAGCAGGCATTCAGTTGTTTTTAAATAAAGGAATCCGATGTTGGTTTTGCCATTTGTGAGTGGGAAACTAGTGTGTATGGGGGAGGGAGGATAAGGAATAACACATGGGAGATGGCTGAAGTGAGCGCACTCATGAATCTAAAAGTTGCCCCTTCAGTTGGGAGCAGTGACACTTTTCAGTGGCCTGTGGTAAATAGATTCCACCAGAAACATCCAGCAGAATAGTTAGAATGGCACAGAATTGTTAAAAAATTCATGCTCAACAATCAATTTAATGTTTAGGACGATCATGTCTGCACACTTACAAATCTTCACCAAATAAACATTACTGAATAGAAGTGTCAGATCTGCAAGCACAGGTTTGAAGAAGAAAAATCAATGTAAATATGCAACAGGACATTTGCCCCCAGATAAATGAGCCTATCATTATTTGGCCCAATGTCTTTGATTCAGATCTGTCCCACTATCGTGCTTAATGACGTCAGTCAAGGATTTTTGTTTGGTGTTGTTTTCTATCCCGGTTCTACCATTGTGTTTACCAGGGTCTGAATAGTTAAAACAGAAATTACTGCTTGTCTGAATCTTTTAAGAAATGTGTTTTCTCCCATGTGAATCTGTGAGATAAACCAAATGCATTTATTCACCTCTAATGCAAAGACCTTAATTATATGTGTTGGTAATTTGATAATGTAAGGTTTGAGTATTGCTGAAAAAAGCACATATTTTCAAAGCTTTTCATCTTGCACTCATCAGGACAATTTGCAAGAGTATCAAATGTAATGGGAACAACAATTTATATTGCATCAAAAGAGAGTGCTCTTAAACAAAGCTTGGCTGTTAATTGATATATTCTCTATGGCAATGCCTTTACCAGTTAAAGTCCACTTGCCAAACAGTCATCATTCCCTTCTCATGCAATATAAATTGTTGTTCCCTTTACATTTGGTATCATACGCACATACAAACATATAAAATAAGATAAGCAGGCCATTCAGCCCCTCGAGCCTGCTCCTCCATTTTATATGATCATGACTAATCTGCTTGTGTTTCAAATTCTGCATTCCATTCTACCCCCCCATAACCTTTGATTCCGTTAACAAGAATCTACCTACCTCCATCTTAAAAATATTTATTTAGTGACCCCACACACACCCATCGGCTCCTGCTCCCCACTACCTCCTGAGGCAGAGAGCTGCAAAATTGCATAATTCTCCAAGAAAAGAAATCTCCTGATCTCTGTCCTAAAATGGGGGTGACCTCCAATTTTCAAGCAGTGTCCCACGGTTCTCAACTCACGCACAAGAGGAAACATCATCTCCACGTCTATCTTGTTAAGACGATTCTGGATTTTATATACTCCAATGAAGTCACCCCTCACTCTTCTAACCTCCAGTGAAAACCAGCCTAGTCTGTCTAATCCATCCTCATAAGATAAACTGCTTATTCCAGGTATCAGTCGAGTAAAACTCCTCTGAACCACCTCCAGCATCTTAATCATAGAGTCATAGAGTCATACATGTTTCCAGCATGGAAACAGGCCCTTCGGCCCAACTTGTCCATGCCGCCATTTTTTTTTAAACCCCTAAGCTAATCCCAATTGCCTGCATTTGGCCCATATCCCTCTATACCCATCTTATCCATGTAACGATCTAACTGTTTTTTAAAATACAAAATTGTACCCGCCTCTACTACTACCTCTGGCAGCTTGTTCCAGACCCCACCACCCCCTGTGTGAAAACATTGCCCCTCTGGACACTTTTGTATCTCTCCTCTCTCACCTTAAACCTATGCCCTCTAGTTTTAGATTCCCCTACCTTTGGGAAAAGATATTGACTATCTACCTTATCTATGCCCCTCATTGTTTTATAGACCTCTATAAGGTCACCCCTCAGCCTCCTACGCTCCAGAGAAAAAAGTCCCAGTCTATCCAGCCTCTCCTTATAACTCAAACCATCAAGTCCCGGTAGCATCCTAGTAAATCTTTTCTGCACTTTTTCTAGTTTAATAATATCCTTTCTATAATCGGGTGACCAGAACTGCACACAGTATTCCAAGTGTGGCCTTACCAATGTATTGTACAACTTCAACAAGACGTCCCAACTCCTGTATTCAATATTCTGACCGATGAAACCAAGCATGCCAAATACCTTCTTCACCAGTCTGTCCACCTGTGACTCCACTTTCAAGGAGCTATGAACATGTACCCTGAGATCTCTTTGTTCTGTAACTCTCCCCAACGCCCTACCATTAACTGAGTAAGTCCTGCCCTGGTTCAATCTACCAAAATGCATCACCTCGCATTTGTCTAAATTAAACTCCATCTGCCATTCGTCAGCCCACTGGCCCAATTGATCAAGATCCTGTTGCAATTGGAGATAATTTTCTTCACTGTCCACTATGCCACCAATCTTGGTGTCATCTGCAAACTTACTAACCATGCCTCCTGTCTTCTTATCCAAATCATTCATATAAATGACAAATAGCAGTGGACCCCACACTGATCCCT
Organism: Mustelus asterias; assembly: GCF_964213995.1. Classification (NCBI taxonomy): domain Eukaryota; kingdom Metazoa; phylum Chordata; class Chondrichthyes; order Carcharhiniformes; family Triakidae; genus Mustelus; species Mustelus asterias. The sequence goes on along the minus strand of NC_135827.1, from coordinate 21,125,154 downwards.
GAGCACACCACTGGTCACAGGCCTCCAGTTTGAAAAACAACCCTCTACAACCACCCTCTGGCTTCTGTCAAGAAGCCAATTTTGTATCCATTTAGATATCTCAACCTGGATTCCGTGAGATTTAACTTTACGCAACAACCTACCATGCAGTACCTTGTCAAAGGCCTTGCTAAAGTCCATGTAGACAACATCAATTGCACTGCCCTCATTTACCTTCTTGGTTACCCCTTCAAAAAACTCAATCAAATTTGTGAGACATGATTTTCCACTCACAAAGCCATGCTGACTGTCCCTAATCAGTCCTTGCCTCTCTAAATGCCTGTAGATCCTGTCCCTCAAAATATCTTCCAACAACTTACCCACCACAGATGTGAGGCTCACTGGCCTGTAGTTCCCAGGCTTTTCCCTGCAGCCCTTTTTAAACAAAGGCACAACATTTGCCACTCTCCAATCTTCAGGCACCTCACCCGTGACTATCGATGATTCAAATATCTTGGCTAGGGGACCTGCAATTTCCTCCTTGGCCTCCCACTATGTCCTGGGATACACTTCATCAGGTCCTGGGGATTTATCTACCTTGATGCGCTTTAAGACTTCCAGCACCTCCTTCGCTGCAATAAGTACACTCCTCAAGACATCACTATTTATTTCCTCAGGTTCCCTAACATCCATGCTTTTCTCAATAGTAAATACTGATGAGAAATATTCATTTAGGATCTCACCCATCTCTTGTGGATCCGGTCACCGATGACCTTGTTGATCCTTAAGAGGCCCTATTCTCTCCCTTGTTACTCTTTTGCCCTATATGTATTTGTCGAAGCTCTTTGGATTCTCCTTTGCCTTATCTGCCAAAACAATCTCGTGTCCCTTTTTGCCCTCCTAATTTCTCACTTAACTCTACTCCTACACTCCTATACTCTTCAAGGGATTCACTTGATCCCAAGTGCTTATGCATGTGATGTGCCTCTTTCTTCTTCTTGACCAGGGTCTCAATATCCCGAGTCATCCAGGGTTTCCTACATCTGCCAGCCTTGCCCTTCACTCTAAGAGGAATGTGTTTATCCTGAACCCTGTTTCACATACTTTTGAAAGCCTGCCACTTGCCAGACATCCCTTTGCCTTCCCACAGACTCCCCCAATTAACTTTTGAAAGTTCCTGCCTGATACCATCAAAATTGGCCTTGCCCCAATTTAGAATTTTAACTTTTGGGCCAGACCTATCATTCTCCATAGTTATCTTAAAACTAATAGAATTATGGTCACTGGTCCTAAAATGATCCCTCATTAACACTTCTGTCACCTGCCCTTCCTTATTTCCCAAGAGGAGGTCAAGTTTTGCCCCCTCTCGAGTCGGGCCATCCACATACTGAATGAGAAATTCCTCCTGAATACACTCAACAAATTTCTCTCCATCCAACCCTCTAATACTAGGGCTGTCCCAGTCAATGTTGGGAAAGTTAAAATCTCCGGCTATTACCACCTTATTTTTCTTGGAGCACTCTTCCTTAAACAACGAGACCAAAACTACACACAGTATTTGAGATGTGCTCTCACCAATGCCCTGTATAACTGAAGCATAACAACCTTACTTCTATGGTCAATTCCTCTCTCAATAAAGGATAGCATTCCAATAGTCTTCTTAATTACTTGCTGTACCTTGTTTCCTTACTTTTTGTGACTCATGCACTAGAACACCTCAATTCCTCTGCACGTCAGAATTCTACAGCTGTCCTCCATAATATTCTGCTTTTTTCTTCTTCTTGCCAAAGTGAACAAATTCACATTATCCCGCATTATACTCCATCTGCCAGATTTTTGTCCACTCACTGAGTCCTTTCTACATCTGTCAGCAACCTCCTTCTATCCACTTCACAACATACTTTCCTACCTATCTTTTTATCACCTGCACATTTAGCTACCATGCCTTCACTCCCCTTACCAGTACAGACTCCTGTGGGAATCCACTCATCACGTCCTGCCAAAAAGAAACACACCCATTTATGAAAACCAAAAGAGAAAATGTTGGAAAATCTCAGCCCGTCTGGCAGCATCTGTAAGGAGAGAAGAGAGCTGACGTTTTGAGTCCAGATAACGCTTTGTCAAAGCTTTGACAAAGGGTCATCTGGACTTGAAATGTCAGCTCTTTTCTCTCCTTACAGAAGCTGTCAGATCTGCTGAGGTTTTCCAGCATTTTCTCTTTTGGTTTCAGATTCCAGCATCTGCAGTAATTTGCTTTGACCCATTTATGCGAAGTCTACTTACTGCCAGTGAGCCAATCTTCTATCCATTCTGATATGTTACCCGCTGTACCATGGGCTTTTATTTTCCACCACAAGCTGTGGTGTGACATCTTCTTGTGAATTGTGCTGATGTGTGCAAGACAAAAAGCTTCGACACATGCTTTTCCTTCAGTGATACTCAAGTTCAATACTGCCAAGCGACAGTATTTAATGTATAAGACCACAAGATGAAGGAAGGAAATTAATCTCTGCAATGTACTTTCTCCACATTATCCATTTTATCTAATCCTGTCTCTACTCACTCAACCTTTCAACCAGCTATCTAACCAAGTGACTAAACAACCCATGTTGAAGTGAAACAACATGACCTAATGGTTTGTGCCAAATAGTGCATATAGGAGAATTCTAAAGTTCTGAAGAGTTTTAGAACATTAGAATTCAGAACAGGAGTATTCAATATGGCTCATCACAGCTGCTCCACCATTCAATAAGATCACGTCTGAACTTTTACATTAGCTTCCCTTTCACAACCTAGACCTGTAACTCTTAACTCCCTTAAGTACCCAACGTTTACTGATCTCAGTCTTGAATATCTCTATTAACTGAACATTCATAACCACCTGAAGTAGAGAATTCTAAAGATTCACAACACCCTGAATGAATTACTTTGCTCATCTCAATTCTAAATGGCAGACCCTTTGTCCAAAGATTATGAGCCCTAAATTTTGACTCTCCAGCCAGGGGAAACAGTATCTTGGCATTCACGTTTGAAGAGAGTTTTACAACAAAATTTCCTGAACTTATACTCCAATATAAATACACCAGCTGCTTTGCAAACTGCATGTTGTACTTACATGTTAACTTTCTGTAATTCATGTACAAAAGACCCAGCTCCCCTGAATATCAATATTTACCAATCTCTTATTAAAAAATATTATTTTGGCCCAAATCTTTCGGTTGCTGGATAGTTGGAGACCAGTTGTACCCAAGACGATGAGATATGGGACCCTTTGGAAATTCTAATTCAGGGTCCCTGGCATGGAAAGAGGATTGGTTGACTGGCACAAGGCAGAGAGCGGGGATAAAGGGGTCTTTTTCAGAATGGCAGCCGGTGACTAGTGGTCTGCCTCAGGGGTCAGTGCTAGGACCACAGCTTTTCACAATATACATTAACGATTTGGAGGAAGAAACTGAAGGTACTGTTACTAAGCTTGCAGATGATTCAAAGATACGTAGAGGGTTGGGTAGTATTGAGGAAGCAGGGGGGCTGCAGAAGGACTTGGACAGGTTAGGAGAGTGGACAAAGAAGTGGCAGATCGAATATAATGTGGAAAAGTGTGGGGTTATGCACTTTGGAAGGAGGAATGGAGGCATAGACTATTTTCTAAATGGGCAAGTGCTTAGGAAATCAGAAACACAAAAGGACTTGGGAGTCATTGTTCAAGATTCTCTTAAGGTTAATGTGCAGGTTCAGTCGGCAGCTACGAAGGCAAATGCAATGTTAGCATTCATCTCGAGAGGGCTAGAATACAAGAGCAGGGATGTACTTCTGAGGCTGTATAAGGCTCTGATCAGACCCCATTTGGAGTATTGTGAGCAGTTTTGGGCCGCATACCTAAGGAAGGATGTGCTGGCCTTGGAAAGGGTCCAGAGGAGGTTCACAAGAATGAAGAGCTTGTCGTATGAGGAACAGCTGAGAATTCTGGGTCTGTCCTCGTTGGAGTTTAGAAGCATCAGGAGGGATCTTATTGAAACTTACAGGATACTGCGAGGTCTGGACAGAGTGGACATGAAGAAGATGTTTCCATGAGTAGGAAAAACTAGAACTAGAGGCCACAACCTCAGGCTAAAGGGACAATCCTTTAAAACAGAGATGAGGAGGAATTTCTTCAGCCAGAGAGTGGTGAATCTGTGGAACTTTTTGCCGCAGAAGGTTGTGGAGACCAGGTCATTGAGTGTCTTTAAGACAGAGATAGATAGGTTATTGATTAATAAGGGGATCAGGGGTTATGGGGAAAAGGCAGGAGAATGGGGATGAGAAAAATATCAGCCATGATTGAATGGTGGAGCAGACTCGATGGGCCGAGTGGCCTAATTCTGCTCCTATGTCTTATGGTCTTATGACCCTGTGGGAATAGCCTGGGAGGTTCGAACACCCAATCAGCATTTCACCTGCTGCCCGGGACCCTCTGAAGTAGTCTCTGACTAGCATTTTCTACATCATATTCTTTCTGCCACTTCCGAGCTCAAATACTGAAGTGTTTTCTACCCTGAATTTAGAAAGTGATCTGTTTGAACTATTCAAGTGTTGACATTGAGGGTCTGATTCCCTTGGGTGCAAAGTCGAGAATGAATGTTCATATCCATTTGAAGCAGTGATGGGCAGCCTAGGCTAGTAAGTGGGCTACATGTGTGACCCTCCCTATTCACAGTGGGCCGTATGACTCAAGTCGGGCATGTTGAGTAACCATGGCCCCACGAATAAGATTAATTACATTGAAAACACGCTGAATAATTCATAATGATTTATAGAAAATGCTTAATCGTTCTTATTTTCTAATGGAGCTGTCATCAATTTCAAATGGTAAAAACAAAAGAAATATTTACACTTAGATTGGACACAGAGGGAGCGCACGGCTCTCACAGTCAATGCTGTCTGGTATCACTATGCATCTCATTTCACGTGCCCTTGCTTTATGTGCATGGCACTTTAGACATACCAGTAGGAAAAAATACAACATGGATGGAAACAAGTGGAATGTGGCAACTCCATGGTGGGCAGTGGTCAACAAAATGTTTTGTGGGCTGCATGTGGCCCCTGGACTGCAGGTTGCCTACCACTGCTTTGCAGCCATATTGTGTCCTCCTTAGGGCTCACTTTCCCACCTAGCTTTGTAAATCTGGGTGTATGACACTCAATCCTCCTCCCATCTGGGTCATTGCTAAATATGCAAATAGCTGAGTCAATTGCACTGATTCTTGGGCACAATTACCATCCCAAAAATGGCCCATTTATTCCTCCTCTCTGATTTCTCCATTAACCAATCCACAAATTTTGATAATATACTACCCCATGAGCCCTAATCCTGACTCTGGGGTTATGGATAATTGTTCACATTGATTATGGGGCGGCACAGTGGTTAGCACTGCTGCCTCACAGCGCCAAGAACACAGGTTCAATTTCAGCCTTGGGTCACTGTCTGTGTGGACTTTGCACGTTCTCCCCGTGTCTGCGTGGGTTTCCTCCAGGTGCTCCGGTTTCCTCCGACAGTCCAAAGATGTGCAGGTTAGGTGAATTGACCATGTTAAATTGCCCCTTAGGGTCCAAATATGTGTAGGTTAGGGGGATTAGTGGGGTAAATATATGGGTTTACAGGGATATGGCCTTTAGAAACATAGAAACCCTACAGTGCAGAAGGAGGCCATTTGGCCCATCGAGTCTGCACCGACCACAATCCCACCCAGGCCCTACCCCCACATATTTTACCCGCTAATCCCTCTAACCTACGCATCCCAGGACTCTAAGGGACATTTTTTTTTTAACCTGGCCAATCAACCTAACCCGCACATCTTTGGACTGTGGGAGGAAACCGGAGCACCTGGAGGAAACCCACGCAGACACGAGGAGAATGTGCAAACTCCACACAGACAGTGACCGAGCCGGGAATCGAACCCGGGACCCTGGAGCTGTGAAGCAGCAGTGCTAACCACTGTGCTACCGTGCCAAATGTTGTAGAGTTGGTGCAATGGGGGGAATTCCAACCATGGGAATCGTAGCGGGCGAGGGGCGGACCATGGAAAGGCCCATTGACCTCAGCTGGGATTTTCCAGTTTCAGGGCGAGCGCAGCCAGAATGTCCCACCCAATTGGCCAAATAGCCTCCTTCTGAACTGTAGAGATTCAATGATTGTGATTGTGATAATAGAACATTCCTATTTGAAATGCCCTTCCTCTGCTAAATCAGAATATTTCTTCCTTAGTTTCTCCCATCCCTTTCTCCTTCAGTGTCTCTTTGCCAGAGTACATGCCCCGAACATGGATGAGTGCTGATGGGTTAATTTAGCACGAGGAACATCAGAAATCTATCAATGCTATGTTCCAGTTATCCACAAGGTGGAGCACTGGTAGTTCAACAGTGACCGCAGTGACTTCAGGCTGCAGTTGTGTTGTGACATGCATTTAGAAAGCAGTTTCTGACATGCATTGATGTCAATGGGACAATGTAACGGGTCAACTCACAAACTAACCCCAGTGTGCACTAAAGAAACTGGTGTGAAAATCTAACCAGAAAGGCATTTCCCTTTCACAAACTGCGTGGTGAGAAGCTCAGCATGAAGTACCTTTCATACAGTGTAGAAACTTTGTGTGGGATTTTCTTAATGTGATGAGGAAAACAATGCTTCCAGCCCCACCTTAGAGATTCTAACTGAACCACCAGAGAGTGGGGTTCTAAGTAGAGATCAAAGAACACAGAATCCTACAGTGCAGAAGGAGGCCATTCGGCCCATCGGGTTTGCACCGAACACAATCCCACTCAGGCCCTATTCCCATAACCCCACACATTTACCCTGCTAATCCTCCTGACATTAAGGCTCAACTAAACATGGCCAATCCACCTAACCCGCACATCTTTGGATTGTGGGAGAAAACGCATGCAGAGACAGGGAGAAAGTGCAAACTCCACACAGACAGTGACCGAGGCCAGAATTGAACCTGGGTCCTTGGCACTGTGAGGCAGCAGTGCTAACCACTGTGCCATCGTGCTGCCCATATGGAAGTTGGCAGATCCCCATCGGGGAATTGAACCCCGGTCTCCAGCGTAACAGACGAGGATAATAACCTCTACACGAACGAGGAAGTTGCTTCCATTAAGAACTCAAGAGATACTCAATGGTGGTGTAACTCCCAACCTGTAGGCTGCCCCTGACAATAGTGATCTGAAATAGGTATTGGTGGATTAATGCAGCTTTGGTCCTTGGGTACAAGGGATGGGGTGGGAGATGTGTGAGCTATTTGTAGTTTAAGAAAGGAGAAAATATTCTCCTGACCAATTTAACTGACACAGTTCAAATAAGTAGAGGATTAGTGTTGTAAATGTAGAAAATAACAACTGTATTCATGGGATGAAAAGCGATTTGAATCAATGTAAACCTGATAAGTAAACCTGATGTAAACCTTGTAAGGTGCCCACTGTATTATAATTGGAGTATTGAAATTAGTATTGAATCTATTACAATCAGCGTCCTAGATCAGCTATTATGGAGCAGAAATATGTTGGCGGGATTCTTTAATTTTCTTTGATTAAAAAGCCTCCTCAACGTAGAACTTTACAACACCGTTAAATCAAAAGAGAAAAGAAAGCAATCTTCGCTTCCCACGTAACTTCCTTCCTTAAGATAGCAGAAAGTCATGGTATTTCACAGTTGTTGCCGGTTGCAGGGTGAAATTCAGGTTAATTACCGGGTGGAACATCCGCATTGATGTCTCAAACACAGACGCACAGGATAATAACTGGTCCTGGGTCTGAGAGTTTAAACAGCTTCGGGAACAGTGGGAAACATTGAAAAGATGCAATTCCTGCTGAAGCTGCTTTTCATTTTACAAACAGGAGTTCAAGGTAAGATATTTTCTCTCTCTGCTCAGGAGACGTGTACATTGTCGGAGTGCTGGGGTATGGATGTTAGAGGCAATTGATTCATTTTTTAAAGAATATTTCAGTATTTTTATAGTATGTTGTACTGAAGAGAGAGATTGCAAGTGAGACTGAACTTGAATGATTCGGTTAAGATCACTATTCAAAGGCCCTCATCACAGTGGCTGGGTTAAATTTCCTGCTGTATAATTTATATTTCAGTTGAGTTGATGCTTTGTAGACCGATTGCCAATTCTCACCCTGATTAGGGTTGTATTGCTTAAAGTTGTGTAGATCTTTGGTAAAAGTGTGTCATTCATTGCTCAGTGTTCACACTGATAGCAGCCATTTCACAGAATTGGAAGCTAAAGTCTATAGATTCTTATGGTAACATCAGAAATCTATAGATTATTTGTGGTGACATCTGTCTAGTTTTACAAAGTAAAACAAATTTAAAATGGAAGAAAATATTAGTGCAGAGCAGCTGGTCCCAAAGCGTTGCATAGTTTAGAATTAAGTCTGAGAAAATCTTTTTTTACATTAGATCCAATTGGAAGGATATCGCAACTCGACACTGTTTAAATTGAGATTTTAATATTCCCCATTTCTGTTGAAAATCATGAGGAAGTAACTTCAAAATGAAGATGACAAAGCTTTATATTCCATCAGGTATCGCAATCATTGGGGAGATGTTTTAGCCAAGTCTGGTCAATGTCTTGAGATGACAGGCAGTCACAATAGATTCAGCACCGTAAGAAAATATTAATGTAGAATATCAGGTCTCAAATACTCACTTTGTTTAGAACTCAGGCTTAGAAAGATAAATAGAATCCCTACAGTGCAGAAGGAGGCCATTCAGCCCATCAAGTTTGCACCGACAACAATCCCACCCAGGCCCTATTCCTGTAATCCCACATATTTACCCCACTAATCCCTCTAACCTACACACCCCAGGACACTAAGGGGCAATTTAGCATGGCTAATCGACCGAACCTGCGCATCTTTAGTCTGTGGGAGGAAACCAGAGCTCCCGGAGGAATCCCATGCAGACACGGGGAGGACCTGCAAACTCCACACAGACAGTGACCCAAGCCGGGAATCAAACCCAGGTCCCTGGCGCTGTGAGGCAGCAGTGCTAACCACTGTGCCATCAGGATCTTTCATGTTCCATGCTATTTCAATTGAGTTTTTGATGTAAACAGTTTATATTGAAAATCAGGACCAACTCAACTTAAAATGAAAATGACAAAGCTTTTTATTCCATCAGGTGTGTTGATCATTGGGGAGGTGACTCAGCCAAGTCTGGTCAGTGTCCTGAGAGGACAGCCAGTCACAATAACCTGTACATTTATTTATAATGGAACTTCTCGTCAATGGATACATGCAAACTGGTACAGAAACTCTCGAAGGGCTTCCAACTATTCCTATAGCAGCAATAAACCGACCTGCATTCCTGACGTTACTCTGGGTCATTTGAATCACTGTGTTACATCACTGAAGCTTGAAAATGTTTCTTCTGATCAGTCTGATTATAATTATCTCTGTGTGGTGAAGATTCCGCTTTACCCGCCAATCGAGAGAAGTGGACCAGGAACACGGATACAGAGTTATGGTAAAATCTTTGCATATCATGTAATAAGTAAGAAGACTTTGCAACTTTAAAGATTCACTGTATAGTCTGTATTAATTATAGATTACAGAATCCTACAGTGTAGAAGGAGGCCATTTGACCCATTGAGTCTGCACAATCCCACCCAGGCCCTATCCCCATAACCTTATGCATTTACCCCAGCTCGTCCCCCTGACACTAAGGGGCAATCCATCTAACCCCCACATCTTTGGATTGTGGGAGGAAACCAGAGCACCAGGAGGAAACCCACGCAGACTCGGGGAGAATGTGCAAACTCCACACAGACAATGACCCAAGCCAGGAATTGAGTTCAGGTCCCTGGCGCTGTTAGGCAGCTGTGCCAACTACTGTGCCACCATGCCGCCCCTATAGATACAACATGTTCACCAAACCATTCATACAATCAAAAATTATTAACAGACACACACAATGTTGCACCAGGTTATTTAAGCAAATTGTGTTGCTACCCAGAAGAGTACAAGTAAATGAGTGCTGGTGTTCAGAATGATGTTCTCTAAACCTGGTTTGTGATCACTTGTTACTGTAGGGTCTGAGGAGGTACAAAGGCCATCACTAAGGTGAATCCCTTACAAATTCAATATCTATTATATTCAAACCACAAGGGTGGCACGGTGGCACAGTGGTTTTCACTGCTGCCTCACAGTGCCAGGGACCTGGGTTTGATTCCCAACTTGGTTCACTGTCTGAACAGGGTCTGCACGTTCTCCCCGTGTCTGCGTGGGTTTCCTCCGGGTGCTCTGGTTTCCTCCCACAGTCCAAAGATGTGCGGGTTAGGTTGATTGGCCATGCTAAGTTGACCCTTAGTATTGGGGGATTGGCAGGGTAAATACGTGGGGTTACGGGAATAGGGCCTGGGTAGGATTGTAGTTGTTGCAGACTCAATGGGCCGAATGGCCTCCTTCTGCACTGTAGGGATTCTATGATTATCCCGCTGTTTCATATTAGCTAGTTATACAATCGTTCAAACATTACTCTTTTTAAGATTTACTGGATTTGTTAAAACATGTTTGGGTGGGATTTTCCAGCCTCACTCACCCTGAAACCGGAAAATCCTGCCTGAGTTCAATGAACCTTTCCTTCATCCGCTCTTCGCCCGCTATGATTCCCGCTGCGGGTGGAATGCTAAAATTCACCAAGTCAATAACATTCTCGGTTAGCTTTTCAAGACTTTGTTCTTGAGTTCGAGTTAATACTCGAAATATCTAAAGCTATTCATTATTACATGTGTTGGGGCAAAAGATTGAAACCATTCCAGTGTGTAGTTTACAGTAACTGACACTTTATTCAGAAACATACCTGATAGACAAATAGTCCTGCTCCTACAGAATGTCTGTCTGACACCAAGGCTGTGTAATATATTTGGTTATAGAAAAACAGGAGGTCTTATACATAGAGATAATAGAATCCCTACAGAGCAGAAGTAGGCAATTCAGCCCTTTGAGTCTGCACTGACTCTCTCTGACAGAGTACATTACCCAGACACTTTCTCCCATTCTATCCCTGTAACCCTACACATTTGCCATGGCCAATCCATCTAACGTGCACAATTTTGGATACTAAGGAGCAATTTAACATGGGCAATCCACCTAACTCGCACATCTTTGGACTGTGGGAGGAAACCAGAGCTCCCAATGGAAGCCCACACAGATACAGGCAGAATGTACAGATTCCACACGGACAGTCACCCGAGGCTGGAATTGAACCCGGGTCCCTGCCGCTGTGAGGCAGCAGTGCTAACCACTGAGCCACTGTGCTTCCCCGTACAGCAACAGATTGGTCACAGAGCTGATACAGATGGTCCCTTTTCTCCATTGTGTGATATTCCTGTCTCACATCAGGGATAGTTCCCTGTCAACTTTACTGTCTCTTTATTGTTTTGGCTACCTTTCCCATCATGCCACAAAGGCTCCCACAGCTGATTTTAAAACTATTAATATTCAAACTACATGTTGAAGTTGTAAATGCACATCTTAAAATGAATTTCAATATCAAATTATTCCACTTCAATATATGACCAGTAATATAAAATCAATAATCCAAGAAAGGTTTGAAAATGTTAGAAATACACAGCGGGTCAGTCAGCATCTCTAAAGGGAAGAGTTACCATAGAATCCCCAGAGTGCAGAATGAGGCCATTCGGCCCATTGAGTCTGCACTGACTCTCTGACAAAGCATCTTACATCTCCCCCCCTCACCCTTTAATGCTTTGGTTCAAAGCTTTAATCAAAACTATGACATATAATCAATTATGATGAAATTGCACAAGTGTGTGATACATTGCTATTTGTCAGGAAATATCAAACAGGGGATTTCAGAAAGCAAATAGAGATTTGCCATGGAAAGCCTACAGCTTGAGGCTAAAAAGGTCATGTCAGGAATCACAACCTGCCCACAATGTCCAATAGCATCTTCAAACGCTGATACTGTTACAGCATTACGCCACCACCTCACCTGGATGACTGAAAGGTCACCCGGACTTGAAACATTGGCTTTATTCTCTCTCCACAGATGCTGTCAGACCATACTGAAGTTTTCCAATAAGCTTCCAGTTGTATCAGACTCTATCTTTTGCCAAAGGCTTTTGGGAATTCCTGTGCATGTGTCCACTGTTGATGTCACTGCAGCAGAACATATAGAAGGTCACATATGGGAAATGCGCACAAAATAACTGTTCTCAGTGTAAGCATAAAGTAATATAACAAAAGGTGTCAGAGCTATTGAAAGTACCTGATAATTACTTGGTGTTAATCACAGAGAAGAATCCCAATATAAATTAATCAAAATAAACTCGTATAAGGCAAGTTTCTGCTACCATTAAGTTGTCTTAGTGTGCCATTAATGTTACCCAGTAGGTAAGGTAAAACATAGGACTGTGGTGTGTCAGTTACTGTGATCAGATAATTACTACTTAAAAATTACAATATATAATCCTGATTGAATAGTAATTTAGAGTGACATGAGTGTATTTCTTGAATGTATTTTGTTCCTTGATTTGTTTAATCTAAAGTGAAGGTTACTTAACTAGTAACGTGACTCTACCTTTTCTTTTCCTTTCTCTCTCAGGACCCCCTGAAATCTCCACTGGGGATGGTGCTTTGGTTATTGGACACAAGTCAAACTTGACCTGCTCTGCCAAGGGGTTGTACTTTGAGAACATTACCTTTATCTGGACATGTCATGGCGAAAACATCATAAAAAACATCACTACACAGACCTCAAGAGCAATAGTGAATGGTACACCTGTTGCCTCCAGCCAGCTTGAAATCACCCCAAAACTGACTGACCATGGAACTGTCTGCACATGTCAGATAAACCATGTGACTTTCAGCCAGCCAGTGACAAATGAGATCAAACTTCACATTATGTGTGAGTATGGTTTTTTTTTACATTTTGAGTACTCTGTAATGCTAATTTTTATTTTAACTTTTATTATCTCTTCCATATTATCTCTTTACAGCTAGAATGTAGGTATCTGTGCCATGCCTAT